>NC_134788.1:24821364-24838864 GCF_046742065.1 Oratosquilla oratoria | reverse complement strand
AGAGAGAGAGAGAGAAAGAGAGGAATCACCCAACCATGCCATTGCTCAAGGGGGGACAGTACCAGCTCGCGTGTTCATCACAGGCCCAGCACGTGATCCAATGTTCATTGGGGGGGGGGTAGAGTAACAGACAGACACGCTTGGCTGTCTGTCTGTGAAGAGGTGGCTGGACAGATAGATGGAAGAATGACAGTAAGGGGGGGGGAAGGGGGGGAAGGAAGGGGGAGTGGCCAAACGGAAGTGAGACGGGGGAGGGGGAGAGGGGGAGGGAGAGGGGGGATATGACAGGTGGATATGGCGGTTGGGGGAGGGGGGAGGAGGAAGGGGGGAAGGAAGGGGAAGGTGAGGAGGAAGGGGAGGGGGAGGGGGAGGAGGAAGGGGAGGGGAGGGGGAGGAGGAAGGGGAGGGGAGGGGGAGGAGGAAGGGGAGAGGAAAGGAGGGAGGAAGAGGGGGGAAGGATGGAGAGGAAGGGGAGGGGAGGAGGAAGGGGGGAGGGGAAGGAAGGAGGAGTGGAAGGGGAGGGGGAAGGAAGGAGGAGAACGAGAAAAGGAGGAGATGGAGGGGAGGAGGAAGGGGAGGGAGGATGGAGGGGCGGGAAGGAAGGGGGAGGGGAGGAAGAAGGGGGAAGAGGGGGAGGGGAGGAGAAGGAAGAGAAGAGGAGTAGATGGAAGAGAAGGGAAGGAGGAAGAGAAGGGGAGGAGATGGAGGAGGAAGGGGAAGGGAAGAAGGAGAGGGGAGGATGAAGAAGGGGAGAGGGAGGAGGAAGAAGGGGAGAGGGGGGAGGAAGATGATGAAGGGGAGGGGAAGTGAGGAGGAGGAAGAGGGGGAAGAGAAGGGGAGAAGGGGGGAAGGAGGACGAGGAAGAGGAGGAGGAGGAGGAGGAGGAGAATAACAATAATAATAACAATAATAATAATGAAAGTAAATAAATATATGTCAATTATTTGTGACAATTTAGTAATCTTAAATACAAAATAAACAATAAAAAATAAACAAATAAATTCTATGGAACTATTTGTCCACCTTTTCCTCTCCTACTCCTCCTTTCTTTCTCATTAGGTCCCTTCCCATCACCCAATTTGTAAACTATCATTATTATTATTACTATTATTACCTTATATATGTTAGGAATTATCTAATTTTACTTTTTCAGCTAAAACCTTAAATGATTTAATTCGATTTCAAAAAGAATCAAATGCATTCGGTAAAGTTTTGTCGTTTTTTTTCTTACTTGGGGGGGGGGCGCGGGGTAGTGGGTGGGGGAGGATGGGGTAAGTAATTTTTAGTAATGTTAGACTATTTAATTTTCTTTATTTTAGCTAATTTTGTTCTTAACCTCAATAAATAATTTCCTTTTTTATTTCCAATCAATAATTTCCTTTTATTTCCTATCAATGATTTCCTTTCACGTTCAATCAATTCTTTCGCCTAACATGAAAGACCGCCATATTTGTTTCTAACGCTTGTATCACTTTTATCGTCTTTATTTTTTCTGTGGTCATCGGTCAAACCCAGATATGAAAAAACAGCCAAAAATAGTAACGGTATTTATCTATATCCTCATGGAATGTATATTGGCTTCTATGTGGTTTCCTCTACATTTAATCACCGGATATGGAAACTGGATTTGAAAAATGTTCTTTGCTATCATCCTCAACGGACAACGGCCATGTCATATTGTCATCGCAGTTTATATCTACTTTTATCCTTAGTTTATGAATATACATCTCCCACCACCTATATTTAGTGCTATCAATTTTTAAATTATAACTGCCTTACCTTAAAGCCTCGATAAAATTTGTATGGGAGTGGATACAAACTTTGCACATTTCAAAACAAGACTTAATGTCTTATTGCTCACTGGTCTATCTTGTTGTTGTAATGTTAGAAGTTTCTTCAGACGGTTCTTTTGTTCAAGAATTTATTTAGCAAAAATAAATATATATTTCTACCTTATATTCTTCCATTCAAAACTTATGAAATTATTTCAATAGTACCAATCTGATACTTGTCGAAAATTAATTATTCTAGAATGTGTTCACGAGACGTTGGAAAATGTCGATACGATTTAGTATCGAGTTTGCAAATTATCCTTATTTTCAACTAATTATCTATTATGTAAATAAATATGGAAATAAATAATTTCCATACGTATTTGTATTGATTTGGTGACTTGAAAGTTAATATCAAATGCTCACGTGTGATGCTGGAAAATGTCGACTCAATTTAGTATTTATGCATTTTTCCAATCATCTTTTATATAGAATATATGAAAATTAATATTGTTCATCTAGTATTGATTTAGTAACTACTGAAAGTCAAAATTGAGTCCGCACGTTAAGTTATTAGAATTTTTTATTTTATTTAGTAACTATTTTGCACACATATCTTACTTCTATTTACTAATTTACCACGTAGAATAGCAAAATATAGTAATTTCCATGCGGTACCAATTTGGTTAGTTGACGGTCAGTAGTGAATGTCTACGTGTAATTTTGAAAAAATGTCGATATTATGTGCAACCGAGTCTGGCGAATCCATATTTGCAGCTCAGAAAGCTGTATTGTGGTAAGCTATTCTCACACAATGTGATGATGCTTGTTATCCAGTTATACAATCAAGGGTCCCACTTAAGTAAATTGACCATTATCTCAGTCACGCTTGTTCATGAGGATATTTGTGATGACTGTTTCGTCGAAGTCCCTTTTGACCCACAAAAGTAAGCGAGATAGAAGGGTTAGTTTATATATATTTTTTCTCTCTTAAATGAACGACAGCATCTTCTAATGTCTTTTTTTTTTTTTACATATAATTACAGCTCGAGTCAGTGACCCAGAGGAATTCACAAGAGATATAAATGCAAGGCATAATATTTTGAAAATGTTAGTCATAGTACTTTTCGTTTCTTTTAGCAACAGCGTTCGAATCTGTTCAAAATCATTATACAAAATTAACAACATAAACATGATTATTTTTAATCGTCTGTCGTTCACGCCAAGGATATTTTTATGGACATATTATTGCTATCAATTTAAATTGATACACTGGTTTATATGTAAAAAATACAGTAATAACACTACATTGGTTTTTGATGCCTGTTACATCATATAGCTGTTTCGACGTTATCTAACTCTTGTCACTTATAAATAGACTGATTAAACCACATGTTTCACATTACAGAATCTTCAGTTTAATATTACCTTTTAAACTAGCCCGGCCGTTACGAGAGATGCGTTTTAGAATAGAATTAGTGAGTTTTGTATTATTTTATGAAATTGTTGAAGAACAACAATTGTATTATTTTATGAAGTCGTTGAAGAATTACAATTGTATTATTTTATGAAGTTGTTGAACAATTACAACAATGATTCTATATTTAGGGTCTTATATCATGATGGTGTTTAGTAAGATGTTGGTTGTATTCGCAGTATTGAACGAAGAACTCGCCTAAAAATTTGATGACCAGTAGATGGCAACAGTACAATGTCGTTTATCTTGACAGCGATGGAAAAAGTTTATATATATAAATAAATATATAAATATATATATATATATATATATATATATATATATATATATATATGTATGTATGTATGTATGATTATGTTAATAGTAATAATAATTTATATTTCTCTAGAATATTCGATGATATTTCGTTAGAAAATGCAAGCTAACAGTAGAATTTGAATAAAACTATGGCTATTATTATATATATATATTTCCATGTAATGAAAAAAGTTTATATACATACACACACACACACACACACACTCGGTGGCATGGTTGGTAGAGCGCTGAACTGGGAAGCAGAAGTGCTCCCAGCACCCAGTTCGAATCCTGCCCAGGGCCGAAATTATTTCGGTATCGCTGTGCCTCGGGTCGTTACTCTGACTCTCGTGGGCGGGGAGTTGGGTGTGTGTGTGTGTGCAAGGTCATAGCATTACCCATAGATCGGACCTACGAGCTCTGAGCTCTCTTCCAGGAGCGAAATAGCTGTCGATCACGAGTCCAACACGTGATCCAAAGACCAAGTGAATACACACACACACACACACATATATATATATATATATATATATATATATGTATATATATATATATATACTAATGATAGTAATAATCTATATACTGTACTTATAAAATTCTGATCATCGTGTTTGTTATCTTGCTTGGTTGAAACCGTCACCCAGCCAATCAGAAGAGATATGACGTCACGACTGAGGACAAGCCAATCAAAAGAAGAGATATGACGTCACGACTGAGGACCAGCCAAGCAGAAGAAGAGATATGACGTCACGACTGAGGACCAGCCAATCAGAAGAAAAGACATGACGTCACGACATCATATGATGCGTAGTGTCCCAAGCAACGACGACGTGTGTCACAATCTTCTGCATTTCACTTCTTATAGCAACGTATCATTTGAATTTTTATTTGACCCAACATATGTATATATATATATATATATATATATATATATATATATATATATATATATATATATATATATATATATGTGTGTGTGTGTGTGTGTGTGTGTGTGTGTGTGTGTGTGTGTGTGTGTGTGTGTGTGTGTGTGTGTGTGTGTTTTAAATAACCCACTGTCGGAGAAACAAAGCAAAAGAAACAGACGAACTTGATATTTCGACCACTGTTGTGGTCCTCTTCAGCATCTGCTGAAGAGGACCACAGTAGTGGTCGAAATATACAGTTCGTCTGTTTCTTTTGCTTTGTTTCTCCGACAGTGGGTTATTTAAAACATTTTACTAAATGTGCTACTACATTTTCGTCTTGTGATATACATACATACATACATATATATATATATATATATATATATATATATATATATATATATATATATATATATATATATATAGTGTAAATGGGCAGGAGGTTTTCCCTCAAGCATACTTCATTAAAATGAATGGCAAGCTTGTTATGACAGCTTCTTGTCGTATTTTTCTCTCTTCCTTAGAGTAATCTTGCCTTCTGTAGGCAGTAACCTTAATAAATCTCCGTATGTCATGCTGTAGAATAACATACATAATTGATAAATTTATGTGTTATTCCACAGCATGACATACGGAGATTTATTAAGGTTACTGCCTACAGAAGGCAAGATTACTCTAAGGAAGAGAGAAAAATACGACAAGAAGCTCTGTCCTAACAAGCTTGCCATTCATTTTAATGAAGATATATATATATATATATATATATACATATATATATATGTGTGTGTGTGTGTGTGTGTGTGTGTGTGTGTGTGTTAGCAACTATGAGGCATAATGAGTTTATTGAAATATTACGAACCGTATAAATCATATGATGCGTAGTGTTCCAAGCAACGACGACATGACGTCACAATCTTCTGCATTTCACTTCTTATAACTAATCAAGTCACTGCCTTTGTCTACTGAATAGAGCATTGTCTTAATTAAGATGTTATTGACCATTTTATCAACAACGTATCATTTGAAATTTTATTTGACCCAATGGGTCACGTGTGGTCTAGTAATTTATATTTCTCTGGAATATTCGACGAGGATTTGTTAGCAAAAGCAATCTAACAGTAGAATTTGAATAGAATTATGGTTATTTTTTCATACATATTTCCATGTAATGTGTTCACTTTCACCTCAATATGTATGAAATAATAAAAGTCACGTAAAAAGACAAAAAGAAAAATACACGAACAAATGAGAAATATTGCATAAGAAAATATCAATTGCGCTGTTTTTTGTAACCAATATTATGACATACTGACTTTTTAGTCAAATTGATATTTCATTTTAATTGTTTTATTAAGTTAATAGGAAATAAATAGACTGGAAAGGTCTATTGCATTTGGGGATAATTATTATTATAGTTGTTATCATTATTGATATTATTACTATCATTATTGTTATTATTATTGTTATTATTATTATTATCATTATTATTATTATTATTATTATTATTATTATTATTATTATTATTATTATTATTATTATTATTATTATTATTATTATTATCATTATTATTATTATTATTATTATTATTATCATTATTTCTATTATTTAGCCAGCATAAAATGTAATAACTACCTCAGGTAGAACAAATTTAATATAAATCAAAATGTAATATAATTCAAATATATCAATATGTACTATTGATTATATGTTCATGATTAATTATGAATTCTAAAATAGAAATTAAAAATATCATAATTAATATATTAAAATATAAAGATTTTTTTTTTTTTTTTTTTGGACCAGCAGTGTTCGGAAGACAATCAGGAAAATGTCGATTGGAGACTTTGTCATCCTGGTAGGACACATTTTTGTCCTGGAAGGTGAAAGTTGTCCTAGTAGGACATATTTTTGTCCTGGTAGGACACACCTATCATCTTGGTAGGACACAATTTTGTCCTCCTGGTTGGACACCGTTGTCATCTGTCTTTCTCCTCCTTTCCCCCCTCTCCCTCCTCTAACCCCTTTCCCCTCCTCTCCCTCCTCCTCCCCTCCCACTTTCCCCCTCTCCCTCCTCTCCCCCTTCCCCTTTTCCCCCTCCCCTCCTCTCCCTCCTCTCCCCCCTTTCCCCTCCTCCTCCCCCTTTTTCCTCTTCCCCTCCCCTCCCCCTTCTCTCTCTCTCTCTCTCTCTCTCTCTCTCTCTCTCTCTCTCTCTCTCTCTCTCTCTCTCTCTCTCTCTCTCTCTCTCTAACCTAATCTAAGCCTAACCTACCTTAATCTAGTTTAACCTAACCTAACCTAACCTTAGTTAACCAAATTTAACTTAAATTGACTCAACCCTGACCTAACGTAACCTATTTAACCCAACTCATCTTAACCCATTCAACTCCGATGACAAGATGTCTTGTCATTTGGTCAAATAAAACAAAAAATCATAAAACACCAAAATGTTTGATCAAACACCAGAAAAATATGACGTCAATCCTCGCTTCGCTCGCAGCGAAGCGAGGACTGACGTCATATTTTTCTGGTGTTTGATCAAACATTTTGGTGTTTTATGATTTTTTGTTTTATTTGACCAAATGACAAGACATCTTGTCATCGGAGTTGAATGAGTTAACCAAACCCGAACAGTGGATAGAGTTGAGATTGATGGTTGACTGGGTCTCTGTTGTTGTGGTTGACAGAGGCGAGTTGACAGTTGATGTTTTTTGTTTTTTATTTTTACGATTTTCTATTTTAATTTTTTGTTTGTTTTGAAATTTGTTTGGAAATTAAAGAGAAAACAAATATAGTATTTAGCCAAAATTGAAGAAAATGATAAAGAAATTAAACTGAATTAAAATTAGATTAAGATTTTTAAAGTTGGGTGGAAGGGAGGGAGTGACAGGGAGGAGGGAGGGGGAAGGGTACTTGCTAACCAGCCGGCTCTCTCTTTCTATCTCTCTCTCTCTTTCTCTCTCTCTCTTTCTATCAATCTATTTTTCTAATTCTTTCTATCTGTCTCTCTCTCTATATTTCTCTCTTTCTATCTCTATCTCTCACTCTATCTCTATCTCTCTCACACTCTCTCTTTCTCTGCCTCTCTCTCACTCTCTCTCTCTCTCTCACTCTCTCTCTATCTCTCACTCTATCTCTCTCTCACACTCTTTCTCTGCCTCTCTCTCTCTCTCTCTCTCTCTCTCTCTCTCTCTCTCTCTCTCTCTCTCTCTCTCTCTCTCACTCTATCTCTATCTCTCACTCTCGACGCTAGCCGGCACACACACACACACACTCCTTTCTTCTCCTCCTCCTCCTCCTCCTACTCTTCTTCTTTTCCTCTTCCTCCTCCTCCTCCTCCTCCTCTTCCACTACTTCCTTTTCTTCCTCCTCCTCCTCCTCTTCCCTCTCCTCTTCCTACTTTCTATCCCTACACTTACTCCTCCTCCTCCTCCTCCTCCTCCTCCTCCTCCGATCATTCTGCTGTGGTACACCCCGTCAGCGAGTGGAAAATTACTTTGCCTCCTCCTCCTCCTCCTCCTCCCTCCTCCCTCCTCCTCTTCTCTCCCTCCTACTTCCCTTCCCTCCCCTCCCTCCCCCTATTCCATATCTTCTCCTCCTCCCTTCCTCTCCCTCCCCTTCCCTCCTCCTTCCCTTCCCCTCCCTCCCTTCCCCTCTTCCTTATCTTCTCCTCTTCCCTTCCTCTCCCTCCCCTTCCCTCCTCCTCCTCCTCCCCTTCCCTTCCTACCCTCCTCTTCCTTATCTCCTCCTCTTCCCTTCCTCTCCCTCCTCCCCTCCATCCTCCTCTTCCCTCCCTCCTCCTCTTCCATACCTTCACCTCCTCTCTTCCTCTCCCTCCCCTTCCCTCCTTCTCCTCCCCTCCCCTTCCTTCCCTCCTCTTCCTTATCTCCTCTTCCCTTCCTCTCCCTCCTCCCCCCAATCCTCTTCTTCCCTCCCTCCTCTTCTTCCATATCTTCTCCTCCTCCTTTCCTCTCCCTCCCCTTCCCTCCTCCTCTTCCTCCTCCTTCCTCCCTTCCTCTCCCCTTCTCTTTTCTCTTCCCCTCCTCTTCATCTCCCCCTCCCTTTTCCTCCTCCTCCTCCTTTCCCCCACCTCCCTTTCCTTCCTCTCCCTCCTTTCCCCCTCCCTGCTTTCCTCCCCAATCCCTTTCCCTCCCCCCCGCCCCCCAGGGGTCAAACCGAACGTCCCATGGGGAAGTTGACCTGACCTGACCTCGGGGGAGCGGCCTCACAGGTGTTGGGAGGAAGAGGAGGAGGAGGAGGAAGAGGGTCAAATGAAGAATTGTCACCCTAGGATAGCCCACATGAAGAATAGTCACCCTAGGATAGCCCACATGAAAAATTGGTACCCTAGGATATCCCACATGAAGAATTGTCACCCTTGTAGAGCCCATATGAAGAATTGTCACCCTAGGATAGCCTATATGAAGAATTGTCACCCTTAGGATAGCGCGCATGAAGAATTGTCACCCTAATGTAGCCCACATGAAGAATCGTCACCCTTGGATAGCCCGCATGAAGAACTGTCACCCTAGGATAGCCTATTATGAAGAAATGTCACCGTAGTATAGCCCGCATGAAGAATTGGCACCCTAGGATAGCCTATATGAAGAATTATCACCCTAGGATAGCCCACATGAAGAATTGGCACCCTGGGATATCTCGCATGAAGAATTGTTACCCTAAGATAGCCCACATAAAGAATTGTCACCCTAGGATAACCCTAGGATTTGGCACCCTAGGATATCCCAGAAGAAGAATCGTCACCCTAGGCTAGCCCACACGAAGAATTATCACCTAGGATAGCCCACACGAAGAATTGTCACCATAGGATAGCCCAAATAAAGAATCGCCATCCTAGGATAGCCCACATGAAGAATTGGCACCCTAGTACAGCCCACATAAAGAATTGTCACCCTAGGATAGTCCCCATGAAGAATTGTCTTCACAGGATAGACCACGTGAAGAATTGTCACCCTAGGATATCCCGCATGAAGAATTGTCACCCTAAGATAGCCCACATGAAGAATTGTCACCCTAGGATAGCCCGCTGGAAGAATTGTCACCCTAGGATATCCCGCATGAAGAATTGTCACCCTAAGATAGCCCACAAGAAGAATTGTCACCCTAGGATATCCCGGATGAAGAATTGTTACCCTAGGATAGCCCACATGAAGAATTGTCACCCTAGGATAACCCACATGAAGAATTGGCACCCTACAATAGCCCATATTAGGAATTGACACCCTAGAATAGCCCACATTAGGAATTGGCACCCTTGGATAGCCCACATGAAGAATTCTGACCCTAGGATAGCTCATATGAAGAATTGTCACCCTAGGCTAGCCCAAATGGAATGGTATAAAATGTGGTGGTAGGAGGGATGATGGTTGGAAAGGCGGTGGTGGTGGTAATGGTGGTGGTGGAAGTACTATACCAGAGTTTGTGGAAACCGAATAGTGTCCCCCCCTAATCCCCCCTTTTTCGGTCATGGGTCGGATTGTTAGGTCTAAACACAAACAAAATCCCATTCTTTATAATCCCACACGTGATGACCAAATCCTCCAGATTTCTAAACATTCTAGGATTTTGATAGTATGAATAAATATACCCTAGATTTATGTTAGAATATACCTTTTCATTTGATAGATTTATTAATGATTGTGAGCCTAGGTTAATTGGAAGGTTACGTTAGGTTAGGTGTGGGATTTTGCCCGATACTGTGTGGGCTAATGACCAGTGGGATTATGACTCTATTTGATCATCTCTTGTTGCAGCAAACACTTCAACTGTGACGTTTGAACTTTAAGAGGAGGCGGTTTATGTCATATTTAACTACAGTCGACTAGTGGACTCCACGAGACACATGAATATAGGACAAAACACCACCTGGACAAAATGCCACCCCGGACAAAACACCACCCCGGACAAAACACCACCCCGGACAAACCACCAACACCCCGGACAAAACACCACCTGGACAAAATACACCCGGACGGGTGAGAAAATATGAGAGGACTGAGGGAGAGGTAGGGAGGGGGAGAAGGTGGAAGAGGAGGGGAGGGGGAGGGAGGGAAGAAGAGGGAGCGGAAGTGGAGGAGGCAAAGTAATTTTCCGCGGTGTGTTTTGTTTTCTCCGGATACGAAGACACACTTGGGTGACTTCGACAGAACAGGTTATGGAGTGTATCTTGAGCCCCATGGCCCTAGAATTGAGGACAATTAGAGTGGTTAACGAATGGAATAAACTTAGTAAACATGTACTGATCTCTGAAACTATCGGTTGTTACTTTATGGATGGGGGTGATAGGTGGTAATGGACATGGAACTGCCTAGTGTAGACCTTAGGGTCTCATGTAGTCTCCTTCATTCTTATGTTGTTCATATTTACAGATTTCTCCTAAGTTTTGCAAAGTCCAGAAGACTAAGGATTGCTTGGTATAGGATGAGTATCAGAGGAGATCGATCAGGTATTTGTTAAGTTTCAATAGAGATCGTTCACTTTACTTGTTATTACCCATTGGAGGATCCTTCAAGGGGCGCTGAGATTTTTTAAACAGATCTTAGACTTGTGGTAGCAACACTGAGACTGAGTATCATGTTAAAGAGAATTCTGTAATATTATCCACCTGGCTATCATCTGGAGAAACTCGTGGATGATGCCTGAGATTAATCATTGTCTTGGATCATGTGTTGGACTCGTTATTGTCAGTTATTACCCAACAGGATGATAGCTCAGAGCTCATACAACACACACACAAACTCCTTGCTCACGAGAGTTAGTGTACCTGCTCGCAGCGCAGCGATACTGAAATTATTTCAGCCCTGAGTGGGAATCAAACTCGGACCGCGGGGTTAGCGGTTGCGGACCCTACCACTGCGCCGTCGAGCCGTGTACTCCTGTGCTCAGGAGTACTCGGAGATATTTTCAGATGGATTCAAAATGCTTGACACCCTTGAGGACCCTGAAGAACTGGGGGATTCCATGTGTAACCCTGAAAGCTGCCGATAAGTGCATTGGAAAGCGTCTAACGTCGAGGAGTGGTGTGGCGTCGCGTGAGATACTACAGAGTATAGAGGTCGCCCGTGTTGGTGACTCAGACACAGGACTCAGAAATGGTAGACAAGAGCCCTTGTGAGGATGGCTAAAGAGAGGAATTCTTGAAGAATCGATGAAGATGCCGACGGCCATCTCAGTGAATATGACCTAAGACCTGTTTATCGAGCCCTGAAGAAACTTGACCCAGGTGACCTCTGTCCGAACAGCTGATGGGTGATTTGTGTCAGACACGGATGGGTGTAGAGCTCACTGGGGGCGAGTACTCCAAAAGACGGACTGCGTCCCTAGCTTGGTGATCGCGGAACGATTGTTGATCCACTGATAAATGAAATTCTACCTTCTTAGAGTGAGGTGAGAGGCTGTGGATAATTTGAAAGGTGGCAAGGCCATGATCCGTGGGTTGATTGCAGTACTATGTGCTGTTGGCCAGTCCAGTACCATCCCATCTGACTGGAAAAAACGTCTGGTATCAGGAAGGGGGAAAGGGATCAGCAGGACTGTAATAACAACCGCGATATTAGAGTGTTCAACGTGTCTGTCATGGTGTTCTCTAAGAGGGGGTTTATACGGTCTAACGGTCCGTCGAACGCGGTTCGACAGACACGTGTTTAAAGTGATGTGTGAACGTGTGAACGGGGTATTTGGTTGTCGAACACAACGTGTTCGACAACCAAATACCCCGTTCACACGTTCACACATCACTTTAAACACGTGTCTGTCGAACCGCGTTCGACGGACCGTTAGACCGTATAAACCCCCTCTTATATTTTCCTCTGATGAAGTTTCAGAGACCTGAACAGTCTAGGTTCGCCCCTGGTTAATCAACAGTTGATCGAGATCTTTGTTGTAGAACGCCTATGTGTTTCAGGAGGTTTTGCTTCCAGACTTTGTCAATCTCAAGACAGGATTTAGTTTAGTGGATCGTGAGTTGTTCACGGATCTTCTGTATATCCGTAGGACTACTGTGATGGTTATTGGTCTTTCGTGTGAGTTAGGAGTAAGGCAAGGATGTGTCCTCACCTCAACACTGTTCGATATATCCATTGGACAGAGTTCTCGATCAATGTCATCGCAGAATAGAGTGCTGTGGATTGGTGATGAGGCATATTCGTCTTTCGTGTGGGTTGAAAATGAGCCAGGGATATGTCCACACCTCAACACCATTTGATATATCCATTGGACAGAGTTGTCTATCAATGTCATCGCGGAGTACTCACTGGTAACACCACCAAGGCCATCGATCTCGTCTTTACTGATGATGCGGTACTTCTTGCGGAGTCGTTGGAGGTCCTGGTTGTGTTCCAGGCGTGTGTAGGGCATACTGTATAATAGAGTTTAGTCTGTTCATGCATGTGATGACGACATTGAGGTCTCGGAAACCTTCACATAACCTCATGCATGCCGTACGGCACTGAATGCTGACTTGAAGAAGGGAAGAATGAATGAGACTGCAACAGACCATAAGGCCTGCACTAGGGAGTTTCATGATTCCATTACATAAGAATGAGACTGCAAGATACCATAAGGCCTACACTAGGCAGTTCCGTGTCCTTTACCACCTATCCTCCCCATCCATAAAGTTACCTAATCTTAAAACAACCCATAGTTTCAGCGCTTGCTACATGGTTACTAAGTTTATTCCATTCGTTAACTACTCTATTGGTAAACCAGTTATTGCCTATTTCCTTCTAGAATCTAAGTTTCTCCGATTTAACTCCACGACTAAGATGTCTGATGGTACCGAGTACCATCAAAGAAACACGATTGGTATTGATGGAAGGGTTTCATAATCAAAGTAACAACTCTTTCGTGAGATTGAATCGAGACCTTTTACCGTCGACTGAATGTCATTTTCTAACACATTATATATTTATCTAGCTCTATACAAAGGGCTTTTCCACCCTTATAAGGAGGGTAGCTAAGTCAAAGGCACGTGCTTACTCCTACTTGTTTCACACCCATCCACTACCCTTTCCTTCCTTTATATACCTCGATTCCAATGAGGAATATGCATTCACTATATATATATATATATATATAGATATATTTTTATATATATATATATATATATATATATATATATATATATGCTAATAAGAACAGGGGTACGTATGTTCACTTATGCAAAGTACACCACTTGGAAAAAAGAAACTAACGAAGCAGAGCGCTTTCGTATATTACATCTCCAGTGCAAAAATTATATTTGTAAAATAATTTCGACATTCCCTTGTGAAGTCACTATATCTTTGTCTATAATAAACAAAATAGAATAAATCCCTTGTGACCTGTTTCCCTTGGAGAAGTAGGAGGAGACTGCAAGAGACCATAAGGCCTACACTTGGCAGTTCCATGTTCCTGAATTTGACCCCATTTTCAGGGTTACCTTCATAAGGGGCAACCCTCTGTGAAGTAGGAGGAGACTGCAAGAGACCATAAGGCCTACACTAGGCAGTTCCATGTTCCTGAATTTGACCCCATTTTCAGGGTTACTTCCATAAGGGGCAACCCTCGGAGAAGTCTGAGGAGACTGCAAGAGACCATAAGGCCTACACTACGCAGTTCCATGTCCTTTAACTCCTGTCAGCCCTATGACAAAGAGGACGAAGAAGAGAACGATCACAGAGGTCCGAGGAAACTGCAAGAGACCATAAGGCCTATACTGGGTAGTTCCATGTCCCTTACCTCCTGTCAGCCATATGACAAAGAGGACGAAGAAGAGAACGACCACAGAACTCTGAGGAGACTGCAAGAGACCATAAGGCCTACACTAGGTAGTTCCATGTCTCTTACCTCCTGTCATCCTTCTCCATAAAGTTATCTTCTCTTAAAACATGGTGAGGATGGTAAGGGGGGCTGTATGGAAGCTTGCTGGTAGAAACCATGACGTCATTCGTTTATCTTGGTTACCATGGCAACCACAAGACGCTACTCTACGATCACCTCTGCCCTGAGTGTTATGGAAGCTTCCAGAATTTTCTAAACAAGTTGGCGATACTTGGGCCTGTTCACATTAGCGGTCTGATCCGCGGCGGTTCAGTTTCTGTTTAAGTTAATGGAGGTGTTCACACACAATCACGTAATTTCTTTCCTTGACTATACGGCACCGCCGCGGTTTTCGCGCGGTTTCCGCGCGGTTTAAACCACTAATGTGAACATGGTATTTTTTAAAGGCGTTATAGCATTGGGCTATTTCTCCTCCAACCTCTGATTCCTTCCCTAAACTCGTGGCGCAGTGGTAGAATTCCCGGCCGCCACTACGGCGGTCCGGGTTCGAATCCCCCCGCCTAGGGCTGAAATAATTTCAGAATCGCTGCGCTGCGAGTCGTTACTCCAACTCTCGTGGGCGGGGAATTGGGTGTGCATGGAAGGTCACAGTATTACCCATAAATCGGTCATACATATGAGCTCTGAGCTCTCTTTCGGGAGGGTAGTAGCTGTCGATCGCGAGTCCAGCACGTGGTCCAAGACCATGGGTGAATCACACACGCACACACACATACACACGCACATAAACATACATACGCACACACATAAGTACATATTTTATTTTATTTTGTGTCATAAGGTGACACACTGTCAGATGACGACGATGTGACACGTCACGTGACATGTTTGTGTCATAAGAGTGTGTCATCATTGCTGGGATAGGCAGTGTCATATTCCTCTCTTTTCTCTCTCTCTCTCTCTCTCTCTCTCTCTCTCTCTCTCTCTCTCTCTCTCTCTCTCTCTCTCTCTCTCTCTCTCTCTCTCTCTCTCTCTCCATCTTTCTCCTCCTCTCTCTTCCCTCTCTAACTCACTCTCTCTTCCCCTCTCTCTCTCTTTCTCTTTCTCCATATCTCTCCCTCCCTTCCTCTCTCTCTCTCTCTCTCTCTCTCTCTCTCTCTCTCTCTCTCTCTCTCTCTCTCTCTCTCTCTCTCTCTCTCTCTCTCTCTCTCTCTCTCTCTCTCTCTCTCTCTTTCCTCCCCCTCTCTATCTCTCCATCTCTCTCCTTCTCTCCCTCCCTCCTCTCTCTTTCTCTCTCTCTCTCTCTCTCTCTCTCTCTCTCTCTCTCTCTCTCTCTCTCTCTCTCTCTCTCTCTCTCTATCTATTTCTCTCTCCTTCACCCTCTTCCTCTCTCGCTCTCTCTCTCACTCTCTCTCTTTCCCCTTCTCTCGCTCTCTCTCTCTCTCTCTCTCTCTCTCTCTCTCTCTCTCTCTCTCCTTCTCTCTCTCTTCCTCTTTTTCACGATACTCTTCCTACGCCCTCTCTCTTCCTCTTCCTCTCTTCCTCCTCCTCCTCCGCCTCCTTTCTTTCTCCTCTTCCTCCTCCACTCCTCCTCTTCCTCTCTTCTTCTTCCTCCTCCTCCTCCTCCTCACCATTCGACACCACGACAATAACTAACCGGGTTCGAGTCCTGTAACTATCTAAATATATAATTTGAAGATGGATTCGATTACGGATGGAGGGAATGGAGGGAGTGGAGGGAAGTGGAGGGAATTGGAGTGGAGTGGAGGGGAATGGAGGGAATTGGAGGGATTGGAGGTAATTGGAGGGAATGGAGGGGAGTGGAGGAAAGTGGAGGGGAATAGTGGGGAGTGGAGGGGAATGGAAGGAATTGGAGGGAGGGGAGGGAATGGAGAGAAAGGAGGGGAATGGAGGGGAATGGAGGGAATGGAGGGAATAGAGGGGAGTGGAGGGAATGGAGGAGAGTGGAGGGAATGGAGGGAAGTGGAGGGGAATGGAGGGAGTGGAGGGGAATGGAGGGAGTGGAGGGAATGGAGGGGAATGGAGGGAGTAGAGGGGAGTGGAGGGAATGGAGGAGAGTGGAGGGAATGGAGGGGAGCGTAGGAAATTAAGGGTAATGGAGGGAAGTGGAGGGGAAAGGAGAGAGTTGGAGGGGAGTGGAGGGAATGGAGGGAATAGAGGGGAGTGGAGGAAATGGAGGAGAGTGGAGGGAATGGAGGGGAGTGGAGGGAATTGAGGGTAATGGAGGGAAGTGGTGGGGAATGGAGGGAATAGAGGGAGTTAGAGGGGAGTGGAGGGAGTGGAGGGAATTGAGGGAACAAAGGGGAGTGGAGGGAATGGAGGAGAGTGGAGGAAATGAAGGGGAATGGAGGGAATAGAGGGAACTGGAGGGAATGGAGGAGAGTGGAGGGAATGGAGGGGAGTGGAGGGAATGGAGGGAACTGGAGGGAATGGAGGAGAGTGGAGGGAATGGAAGGGAGTGGAGGGAATGGAGGGAATATAGGGGGTTGAGGGAAAGGAGGAGAGTGGAGGGGATGGAGGGGAGTGGAGGAAATTGAGGGTAATGGAGGGAAGTGGAGGGGAATGGAGGGAATATAGGGGGTTGAGGGAAAGGAGGAGAGTGGAGGGGATGGAGGGGAGAGGAGGAAATTGAGGGTAATGGAGGGAAGTGGAGGGGAATGGAGGGAATGGAGGGAGTTGGAGGGGATGGAGGAAGTGGAGGGGAGTGGAGGGAAAACATATCTTGTTTAAGAGAATTTACACACACACACACACACACACACACACACACACACACACACACACACACACACACACACACACACACACACACACACACACACACACACACACGTTTATACATACATGTATGTATGTGTATATATATTGTTACTTTCACTGTGACACCAATGTGACATGACTTATTGGTCCGACTGTACTACGTAGTATACAAATCTGTTCACACACACACACACACACACACACACACACACACACACACACACACACACACACACACACACACACACACACGTAAGACTATACTTGGTTGGAATAACTTAACCTCCACTCCCTCCATTCCCTCAATTCCCTCCACTTCCTCCATTCCCCTCCACTCCCTCCATCCCCTCCACTCCATTCATTTCCTCCACTACCTCCATCCCCTCCGACTCCTCCACCCCCTCCACTCTCTCCATTCCCCTCCACTACCTCCATTCCCTCCACTCCCCTCCGTTCCCTCCACTCTCATCCCCTACCCTCCATTCCCC
>NC_134788.1:24811364-24816364 GCF_046742065.1 Oratosquilla oratoria | reverse complement strand
TTAATATTAATGATAATAATATAATACTACAAATAATAGCAAAAAAATTGATAATAGTAATGACAATAATGCTAATAATTGTAATAATAATAATAATAATAATTGTAATAATGATAATAATAATAATAGTAGTTTGGTATTATTAATGATAATTGTAATAATAATAATAATAATAATTATAATTTTATAATAATAATAATAATAGTAATAATGATAATTCAATAATAATAATATTAATTTGATAGTGATAATAAATAATAATAATAAATAAGAAGAAGAAGAAGAAGAAGAAGAAGAAAAGGAAGAAGAAGAAGAGGAAGAAAGAAAACGAAGACGAAGAAGAAGAAGAAGAAGAATAAATAAATAAATAAATAAAATTGATTTAACGAACTACAAAATAGGATTAAGGGACTATGAAGATGCAGCCACGTTCACAAGATCATCCCCGAAAAGGAGTCAACCCAAGGTTAAATGGGGCTTTGGGGGGGCTTTGGGGGGCTTGGTTATTAGCACCCAAGTCACGGCTATCACGCTTGGGGTGGCTGGGCTGTGGTTACACTGCTCTTACGTAAGGATGGGTAGACTGGTAATTTTTTTTTTTTTTTTTGTATTTTATCTTATTCTTATTTTAGTTTTTTTATTTTAGTTTGTTATTATTTTAGTAATTTTTATTTTATTTTATTTTAGTCGTTTTCATTTTATTATTATTTTAGTTACTTTTATTTTTTATTGTTTTTGTTATTTTTTCATTTTTTTGGCATTTTTTTGTTTTTTTGTTTATTTACTATTTTTTGTTTGTTATTTTCTAGTTTATTTTTAATTGCATTTTTATTTTATTTTGCTATTTTCCATCTTATTTTATTTTATTCTATTTTATTATTTTTCATTATTATTATTATTTTTTTAAAGAATTTTCTTTAATTTTAACTTTAAAGTGCGTACGTTCGTGCGTGTGCGTGTGTGTGTGTATGTGTTTACGTCTATGTGCGTGTGTGTGTGTGTGTGTGTGTGTGTACATGTGTGTCGGACTTTCCAGAAGCCCAGATGAATCTGGGGCATTGGAAAAACCCCAGGACACAATTCTGGGTGGCTGCAGTCCTGGGTAATTTGACCACGTGACATTGCATGGGCCAAATGGAATATTCCTTCTTCCTCTTCTTCTTCCTCTTCTTCCTTTTCTTCTTCTTCCTCTTCTTCCTTTTCTTCTTCTTCCTCTTCCTCTTCTTTTTCTTCTTCCTCTTCTTCCTCTTCCTCTTCTTTGTCTTCATCTTCCTCTTCTTTATCTTCTTCCTCCTCATCTTCTTCTCCCTCTTCTTCATCCTCTTCCTCGTCCTCTTCTTCCTCTTCTTTATCTTAATCTTTATCTTCATCTTCCTGTTTTTCTTCATCTTCTTCTTCTTCTTCACCCTCTTCCTCTTCGTCTTCTTCTTCCTCATCTTCTTCGTCGTCGTTGTCGTCGCCGGCGACATGACGTCAACTCGCCGGCGACCTGTGTTTGTAAACAACCTCGCCAGCCGGCATCTTCTAGAATATCTAGATTGTTCTCTCATTTCTTAGAAAATTCCTGTAATTTAGATTTTTATTTTGTAATTTAGAATATTCTGTAATTTGTAATATTTTTTGAGTATTTATGATTCGAAATGTTCTTTAATTGGGAACTTAGGATTTTTTAAAAATAAAAATTGGTTAGAAATTTATTTCTTATATTCTCGTTATTTTTTCAATAACTGTACCGTCATTTATTGATCAATAAAAGTATCATTGTTATTTATATATTTTTATTCAATATATCGTTATTTAAAGAATATTATTTTTATTTTTTATTAATAAATTTATTCTTGTTATTTATGTTTTTTTATTCAATAACTATATCGTTATTTTTTCAATAAATCTGTTATTTTTATTTTTGATTAATTATTTGTATTTAGGGTCACCGTGGAGCGTTGGTTTCAGCTTCTAGACGATTTGAGTCATTACACAGCTTGGCACGGAGCCAGAAAGGCCCAAGGCAGGTCGCCTCCCCTCCTCCTCCTCCTCCTCCTCCTCCTCCCTCTTCCCTCCTCCCTCCTCTCTGCCGGCGCCGCAGCATCCTGCGGACGAGTCCTGGATCGAATCCTTCTCCTCCTCCTCCTCCTCCTCCTCTTCCTCCTCCTCCTCTTCTGCCTCTTCCTCCTCCGGATGTTCTTCGTATTCTTCCTCCTCCTCCTCCTCCGGACCTTGGTCGTCTTCCTCTTCCTCCTTCTCCGGGTCTTCTTCGTCCTCCTCTTCTTCCTCCTCCTCTTCCTCCTCCTCCGGCTCCTCTTCGTCCTCCTCCTCCTCCTCTTCGTCCTCCTCCTCCTCTTCCTCCGGCTCTTCTTCATCTTCCTCTTTTCTTCCTACTTTTCTTACTCTTCCTCCTCCTCCTGGTCTTCTTCTTCCTTCT
This sequence comes from Oratosquilla oratoria, assembly GCF_046742065.1. Lineage (NCBI taxonomy): Eukaryota > Metazoa > Arthropoda > Malacostraca > Stomatopoda > Squillidae > Oratosquilla > Oratosquilla oratoria. The sequence continues at coordinate 24,813,942 of NC_134788.1, read as the reverse complement.
TCTTCCTCCTTCTCCGATTCCTCTTCCTCCGCCTCCTCCTCCTCTTCTACTTCTTTCTTATTTTCCTCCTCCTCCTCCTCCTCCTCCGCCGCCGCCGTCTCAACTTTCTCCTTTTCTTCCTCCTCCTCCTCTTCCTCTACTTTCTCTTCTACTCCTTCGCCTCTTCCTCCTCTTCCTCCTGCTCCTCTTCCTCCTGCTCCTCTTCCTCCTCCTCCTCTTCCTCTTCCTTCATCCCCTCCTCTCCTCCTCCTCCTCCTCTTCCATCCCCTCCTTCATCCCTTCCTCCTCCCCTCACCTCCTCTTTCCTCCTCCTCCTCCTCCTCCTCCTCCTCCTCCTCCTCCTGACACAGAAGGCTCCCCGAGGGGCAGCTGAGGGATGACGGCACCATTTTCTGGGCCTCTTACGAAACAGCATAACACACACACACACACACACACACACACACACACACACACACACACACACGGCTCGACGGTGCAGTGGTAGCGTTCACAACTGCTAACACAGTGGTCCGGGTTCGATTCCCCCCGCCCAGGGCTGAAATAATTTCAGCATCACTGCGCTGCGAGCCGGTACTCCAACTCTCCTGGGCGGGGAGTTTGTGTGTGTGTGTGTGTGTGTGCGTGTAAGGTGACAGCATTACCCATAGATCGGTTATATATACGAGCTCTGAGCTCTCATCCGGGAGGGTAGTAGCTGTCGATCACGAGTCCGACACGTGATCCAAGACCATAGGCGAATCACACACACACATACACACAAAGTTCGAGTCCCGAAACTATAGGCGACTGCCACTAGGCTCTCCTAGTTCATAGAGCAAAAGTGGCGTCAGCTGTTAGGCGTCTCCTGGCGTAAGATTGAAGAGAGAGGGAGGGGGAGTGAAAGGAATCTTGGAGTTATGTTCATCTCAAAAATATGGAGTGGACATTACTTACTCCAAAAACAGAGCTCCCTCCAAAACTCCCTTTCCGTCCTCAAAAAAAAAAAAAAAAAAAAAAAAAAAAAAAAAAAAAAAAAAAAAAACATAGTAATAATACTAATGATAATTTTTCTTCATCAATTTCCACTTCCCTCAATCCTACTCCTATTTGTAATTCATTTTCGTATTTTTTTTACCTTTTAATTATTTATTTTCTATCTTTTAATAATTATATATTTTTACACTATTCAGACATTCTCTTTTCTTTATAATTTATCTTATTAATTTATTTTATCTTACAAGTATTTTCATGTCCAAGTTTCTCGATTATAACCTCCATTATTTATACTATTTAATTCCTTTCATTAATTTAATTGTATTTATTTATTCATTTATTTATTTAATTTATATCAATATTTATTTATTTATTTATTTTATTAATTTCTGTGTCCAAAATCCTCCATTTTGTTTTCTCCATTTTCCATTTTCTATTCGGTCTACCACTCCTCTCTTACCCTCCACGTTTGATCTTTGAGCTCTCTTCACCGCCCTGTCCTCTTTAAATTCCTCTTTTCTTCCTCTCTTCTTTTCCTATTCTTCTTTGTCTTCTTTTCTTTTACGTGTGTGTGTGTGTCTGAGTTTTGAGTACACACACACACACACACACACACACACACACACACACACACACACACACACACACACACACACACTTGATGGCACAGTGGTTGGATTCCCGGCCGCCTCTACGGCGGTCCTGGTTCGAATCCCCATGCCCAGGGCTGAAATAGTTTCAGTGTCGCTGCGCTGCGAGTCGTTACTCCAACTCTCGTGGGCGGCGGGTAGCTGGGTGTGTGTGTAAGGTCATAGTATTACCCATAGATCGGTCATATATATATGTATATATATATATATATATATATATATATATATATATATATATATATATATATATGAGCTCTCTTTCGGGAGGGAAATAGCTGTCGGTCACGAGTCCAACACGTGATCCAAGACCATAGGTGAATCACACACACACACACACACACACACACACACACACACACACACACACACACACACACACACACACACACACACACACACACACACACAATCCCTTTCACATACCACATTTCTCTTAATTTATCCTACCAAATATCTTTCTCTTTTTCCTTCTCTGTGACCCGATTTAACCTCGGTCAAGGAGCTATCACATTGGGCTTCACCAGCGTCGACCGTTGAAAGTTCGTTAGAGTAAAAACGGTTACAATATTTGAATTTTCAAATTTTCAAATTATCTTAACCGTCATATATAGCAAAATTGAACAAAGGCTAGACATACGGTTGAGATGTTCTTAGAGGATTCTAGATTTCTGTAAGCTAAATCATATTCTAGTTATTTAAATAGACACTAATCACAAGATATTTTAAGAACATAAGAACGGAGGAGACCATAAGGCTTACAGTGGATAGTTCCATATTGGTAAACTAGTTTTCGCCTAAACTAGTTCTTAAACCTAGATTTCACTAAATTTGACCAACCCAGTCCACAATCCACTGTATACACACCAATAAGTGGATGAGTGGATTTGAGCATGTAAAGTTGTAATCCCATTTCTTACCACCTCTCTACTGTTCTTTATTTGCTCTCTTTTTAA
>NC_134788.1:24801364-24806364 GCF_046742065.1 Oratosquilla oratoria | reverse complement strand
TATTTTGTCTAGTCGAACCTATTTTGGCCTTATTTTGACCTTATTTGGCCTATTTTGGTCCTTTTTGGTCTATTTTGGCTAGTTTTTGAACCAATTTAGCCCGTTTTCGTCCCATTTTGAACCAGCCTAGCCCCCTTTTATTCTGTCCTAATTTGGTCCATTTTGACACGTTTTGGACCCAGCGTGGAACATTTTGGACCATTTTGGGGCCTTTTTTTTTATATATATTTTTGGACCTTTAGAGGAGCCATTTTGGACAAGTTTGGACCAATTATATTAGGTCGTTTTATCTCAAGCTCATTTAGGGCCATTTGAGGCATAACGCGGACCAAATTGGTCCCCTTTTGGACAAAATTTTGGACAAGTTTGGACCAATTTTGGCTCGTTTTAGGTCAAGCTTGATCATTTAGGTTCATTTGAGGCCTAACGTGGACAATTTTAGACCCATTTTGGACCTAATTTTGGACAAGTTTGGACCAATTTTGGCTCTTTTATCTCGAGCTTGCTCATTTAGGTCCATTTGAGGCCTAACGTGGACCAGCTTGGACCCATTCTGGACAAGTTTGGACCTATTATGGACCTGTTTGGAGCCATTTTGGACCCATTTGACCTGTTTTAGCTCAATTTTGCTCATTTAGGTCCATTTGAGGCCTAACGGGGACCTGTTTGGACCTATTTTGGACCAAATTTAGACCCATTTTGGACCCACTTTTGGCTCGTTTTATGGACCGGCAAGTCTGCTTACCCATGTGGTAGGCACAGGAGGTCCAGAATATGTTTGGTGTCTGTTATCTCTTATCATCTTATTTTTCACGTAATCGACTCAGATAGTGTTGAAACATAAGCGATAAGATAAGGAGAGGACCGGCCGGCTCCCGTGCTGGTGGTAAGCTGCTGGTTGTAAAATGGGGAAGGGGGGAGGGGGGAATTGCTGGTGGTACTTGGGTAACAAAGTACACTTGAACATGGCCCAGATTTTTTTTTTTTTTTTTTTTTTTTTTTTTTGTGGTGGTGGTGGTGAGATTTTTTCTTTTGTTTTATTTAGTGGAAAATATGTTTTTTATTAGTCTTTAACGTTATATATTTTTTCAATTTCAAACTATAGACTTATTTGTGACTTAATAGTTTCTCTGCTAAAGTCTTCAAAATATCTTTTGATATATCTAAGTCTGAATAAAGATATTCTTCTAAAAAATGCTGTGGAAGTCGGGGACAGGTGGTATTACGGTGACACTTTGTCCTAAAAATATTCTTGAAAAAGCACTTGGGTAAGTCGGGGTCAGGTGGCATTCTTCTTCTTCTTCTTCTTCTTCTTCTTCTTCTTCTTAGCGTTCTTCTTCTTCTTCTTCTTCTTCGCGTTCCTCTTCTTCTTCTTCTTCTTCTTTCTTCTTCTTCTTCTCTTCTTCGCGTTCTTCTTGCGTTCTTCTCCTCGCGTCTTCTTCGCGTTCTTCTTCGCGTCTTCTTCGATTCTTCCTCGCGTTCTTCTTCTTCTTCGCGTTCCCGTGTTCTTCGCGTTCTTTCTTCGCATTCTGTGTTCTTCTTTTTCATTGCGTTCTTCTTCCTCGCGTCTTCTTCGCGTTCTTCTTCGCATTCTACTTCGCGTTTCTTCTTCGAGTTCTTCTTCCTTCGCGTTCATTCTTCGCGTGTATCACAACCACAAATTCTCGAATGTATACACAACCACAAATGGGATCCCGTGTTGGTGGTTCCGCCCCGAGGCCGAAGGGAAAACGAGGAATAGAGCGCGGAAAGCTGCGGCCGTAGGCCGCTGTTTGCGCACCAAGCCCCCCGGCGAAGCCGGAGAAAGAAAGGCGAAGCCCGCGCTTTTTATAAAATCCATATATATATATATATGGGGATATATATATATATATGCACATATGTATAATATATATATATAGCCCCTGATATATATATATATATGTATATATATTGGTCACCCGCTGACAATCCGCCACACCGACAGATGAGGTCGAGTGGGGAAAACCTGACACTTTGCAACGTTTTATTTTTTAATCAAGTTTCATAGCATATTGAGGATTAAGTATTTTTTAATCAAGGTTAGATTATTATTATTATTATTATTATTATTATTATTATTATTATTATAATTATTATCACTATTATTATTATTATTATTATTAGTAGTAGTAGTAGTAAGACCTTTGTTTTTTTCAGCTGAACATATTAACAATTAATTATTAATATTATTCATTAATATATTATTTATGTTAATTTCTTTTCCGTCCTCCTCCTACCCCACACTCCCTCCACGCCCTGAGAAAAATTCTCTCATAAGATAATAATAATAATAGTAATAATAATAATAATAATGATAGTAACAATAATAATAATAATAATAATAATAATAATAATAATAATAATAATAATAATAATAATAATAATAATAATAATAATAATAATAATGATAATAATAATAACAAAAATAAGAATAGTGATAGTAATGATAATAACGAATGAACAAGTATAGACTAGCTCTTACGTCAGAGATTGACCGTGACGTCATCAAATCAATGCGGTATGATCGTATGGTGACGTCATAGAATGGGCGTAACGTAATCTAATTGTGATGACGTCATAGAGGTCTCGTGTGTGTGTGTGTGTGTGTGTGTGTGTGTGTGTGTGTGTGTATATATATACACACACACACAACACACACACACACACACACACACACACATATATATATATAATTATTTATATATATATATATATATATATATATATATATATATATATATTGGAGTTTGCCCAAATAAATGATGTCATATTTTCCTAATTATTTCATCCATATTTTGTGACAACACTTACTTGGCCTATAGTGGCATATTTTATATACTCTGTTCTGGATGGGACTCAAGTCTGAATGTGTATTTGAGGTTTCAGGACTCTAAATACCCAACACATTAATTTATTTCATTATAGTCTACATTGTGCACTAGTAAGTTCGAATCCCGCACTGTTGGAATAATCCACTGTGAATTTTTTTTATAATAAAAATAATAATAATGGTAATAGATAAATAAATTATAATAAGGGTGATAATATTTTATTTAATTAGTTCTTTATTTATGTTATTATTATTATTTTTTTTTTTTTTTAGAAAGTGCATGTATTGTCATTGCAATAATACAGCGAGGAAAAAATTATAATGAAAATAATAATAGTAATAAATAAATAAATGATCATAATGGTAATAGTATTTTATTTTATTTTTGTTTTATTTATTTATTTGTTGATTTTTATCTATTCATTGGAATAATATATTGCTAAAAAATTATAATAGAAATAATAAAAGTAATAAATTAATAAATAAGTGGTAATAATAATATCTTATTTTATTTTCAGTTTATTTATTTATTTATTTATCTTATTTATTTACTTATCTTTTTTTAGAAACTGCATGACGCGACCTTGTATGAAAACAAGAATGCATGACGGGAGTTTCACAAGGACCTTGATGTGGTCCTATGCTCTTTTCGGCATTGATGTGTATAGAAAAGAAGAAAAAAAAAATATATATATACATATATATATATATATTATATATCATTTATTTCTTTTTTGTTTTAATTATTTGTTTATATGAGTTTGTCATCTCAGTTTCCAAGCATCTATTTTTTTTTCATTGATTTGTTTAGGTTTTTTGCACTAAGTTGATATAACCAAGTTTATCAACGACTAGATAAATAGGAAAATAGATGGGGAGACATTTGAATAAATGAATTAGATAAATTAATAAATAAACAAATGAAAATATGGCATTACGTAATAGATAGAAATATATAAGATATAAATAAATCTATATAATAAGCGTTATATATATATATTTAGATACGTGAATAAATACACAAATAAAGTAGATAAATGAAATCATAAAAATAATTGGTTATTAAACAAAATTACAAAGAAAAAACGAAAATAACAACAAAATAACAAGACTCGTCTTATGGCAACACCGTCACAACCGCGCCTGATTGGCTGGTGCACTGAGGGCTCGGTTTCCTCAGCCAATCATCTTGACGTTTTATCACGATGTTGCCATAAGACGAGTTTTGTTTACATTAGAAGCAGTGGTACCAACTATACGGTCAAAGCAGGCATACCAAATGTTCCATGAGTGTGTCCTATACTTATATAATGTGAGATAAATCAATATAATGTGAGTAAATAACGAGATGAATGAATATTTTGAGACAAATAAGACACTCGCTTGAGAATTTCTCACAAACATGTGAGATTATGAGAAGAGGAAAAGAGATGAGAAAATATAAATAAAGAGAAATAGAGAGAAGTAGATTGAGAGAGATTGTGGGTATTCTGTGTATACAAACAAGTATGAAAGAGAGGGACAAAAAGAGAGAAAAGAGAGATATGCTCTTTATTGCTTTTTCTCTCCTGTCTCTCTTTTTCTCTCTCCTGTCTCTTTCCTCTTCCTCTCTTCCCCCTCTCACTTCGTATGAAAATATGTTTATGCACCCATATGCATCAGAGGCACGCATTAAAGAATACTGGTAATTTTTGTCTTTTATTGAAATCACACAGACACCTTTACAAGCGATGGTTAATGATTGATGACAGAATGGAATTGCACCTCTTTGGACCAGGGTTACTTATTTATTTATTTATTTCTTTTACTATTTTCCGAGGGATTTATTTATTTTTCTTATAAAGGATTTGATGCTTTAAATAGGATTTGATTCTATACCTTATTTTTTTTAATTAATTTGATTTTTATATTTTTTACTGTTTTATTCTTATTTATTTTATTTTTTATATTTCTGTATTATTCTGTTTTAATCATCATTATTTATTTATTGGATTGATATTTTTCTGTTCCTATTTCGTCCTATATTCTATTCTATTTATTGTATTCTAATTTCATACATATTTCATTCCTATTTAATTTTCCTATTTTTTTTTTTAGATTATATATTCATTTTTTTATTCCTATTGCGTCCTATTTTTACTTTTATTTG
>NC_134788.1:24776364-24786364 GCF_046742065.1 Oratosquilla oratoria | reverse complement strand
ATGTCTTCGCTCGATGACTTCGGAGATGTCTTTACTCGTTGTCTTCGAAGCTGTCTTCGTCTACAAACAAAGAGATTTATGTTATTGATCTGACGTTATTGATCACCAGGGGGTAGGCTGTGACGTCATGGACTCTAGGTATGACGTCATGTATAACCCCTGAAACGAGATATGACGTCACGGGATTTGGTTGTCACGTCAACAGTACGCATGAAGAAACTATGACGTCATAGCATTGGTCTATGACGTCATTCATACGTATTTTTTGTCATTATTACTATTATTATTATTATTATTGTTATTATTATTATTATTATTATTATTATTATTATTATTATTATTATTATTATTATTATTATCATCATCATTACTATCATTTTCTCTCCATCGCGTGCGAAAGAAACGAAAAGTGAAACACAGACGACATGACGTCATCGATTAGATGATTTGGGAGCGACGTCATAGGTGGACGAAATCCAGGGCTGACAACCTTTCCTTTGCAAGAAGCGATACCAACTCAACAGTCACCAACATTTTTTTTATTTGAAAGATCTTGCATGTCAACCAGGAACCGAGTATCAGCCCCCCGGGGCTGCACCTCGTGAAGATGGTGATGTTGATGAGCTTTGGGGTTGGAGCTATTCCTCTCCGAAGTCCATCACACGAGAACGAAAAAACAAAAGAAGAATATTATATATATATATATATATATATATATATATATATATATATATATATATATATATATATATATGTACGAGTATATGACGTCATGTCGCATTGCTATTTTAAATCGTTGTACTAAAGTTTGAATGCCCATCATCAACCGTCACTCCTTATTCTATCTATATATATATATATATATATATATATATATGTGTGTGTGTGTGTGTGTGTGTGTGTGTGTGTGTGTGTGTGTGTGTGCGTGTGTCCATAGGAATGCTCGTGTCCTCCCAGAATAAAATACATAAAGTGGTGATGGAGGGGAAGGGAGGGGAGGAGAGGAGGGGAGGAAGAGGAGGAGAGGCTAGAGGAAGGTAGAAGAGGAGGAGGGAGGGAGGAGGAGTAGGGAGACATCAGTCATAGGTAATCAATATTACCTTTACTGTTTCTCTTCGGACGTTGGGGGGGAGAGGGGGGAGAAGGGGGAGGGGGGAGGACTATCAGAGGCATAAGGAAGATGGAGGGGGACCATAGGGTACTAGGAATAAGTCCTCATTATTATCATTATTATTATTATTATTATTATTATTATTATTATTATTATTATTATTATTATTATTATTATTATTATTGTCGTCGTCATCATCATCATCATCATCATCATCATCATCATCATCATCATCATCATCATCATCATCATCATCATCATCATCATCATCATCATCTTCATCAGTTTAACCAACTGGGACCTCCCATTCCAAACAGCCCCTGTAGTGAGTTCTGTAGAACATCTCCTTCATCCCTCTCGTCCCCTTTCATCGAGGGTCATCCTTAGTGAAGGTCGACCTCAGGGGAGCTCATAATAGGCCTACACCGAGTATGACAGCCTCAGGTTGGACGCAGAGTCAACCCAACATTACACCTTCAAAAGATTTCTGAGCGTGACTCACCATTGGCCTAGACTACATTGCATGTCACCACGTGGACGTTTCTAAGACCCCAGTATTCTCGCCACATGCATAGACAGACCGGACTGTGTCATGCAGTCAGACTCCACACATTTAGACCTTTGTCTAGGAGTCCTGGAGGACAAATGATCACGCCTCTGTGTGCGTGTGGAGTGACTCCAAGGCTATAACTATGACCTCCAAGGACTCTGCAAGAGGTGCAGTATCAAGGTCCTTGGGTTTGGTGTAGCCGATGTGGCCTACGTAGTGATATTAATCGATAACTCACTCTGTCTAACACTCAGTCCATGCAGGTGTTGAAATGTCTTAGAGCGAGGAGGCACGCTTGCTTCACTACTCCTGAATTAGCAGGAAAGAAACAGGACACAATTTCCACGATTCACAGCATCCTGTCCCAGAGTATGAACCAGATATCAAGTCGGTAATCCTTTCAGGAATCCTAAGGACTGACATTAGGTTCTCAGGGCACCACAGAATGTACCGAATCAAATTCCTTCTTAAAATAAAACATTGGCTACAAACAACCCACGTTGCAATTCACATCGTTGTGTCATCAGGACACGAAGCACTGAGATCCAGTTATTAAGGATTTATTGGGTATGAGCCGAAACTACTTAGATATCTGAAACTTTAGCAAGCTAGAGCGAATTCGCGCCAGCAGCAGATACTACTGCGATAGTTGTTGCAGTTCTCACGGCCTCCTTTCCCCCCCCTTCTCAAATAAGGATGACCAACCCCTTTTTTTTCCAACCAGAGGAACTTATAGCACCGTTTGCAACACATAGATCACGACCTCAGGCTCTCAGCTACTCCACGCTGGCGTTGCAAATACCAGCCGTCTTTCCACCCTTCATCTTAGAGCCTCTCTGAACTTACTTAGAGAAGGCAGAGTTTCAGCAAGCGACACCTGAACACCATCAAAGGGAAGCTGGCTGCTCGGAGAGTGAGGGATGGGGGGTGGGGTGGGGTCAGCTACATACAGCTGTTCAAGGTACTCAATCAAGAGAGTTGTGTACCCCGTCCACGTTGGCCACTAGTTACTCATCAGCTGTTCTGACATTCCTCAACCTCTGTCACAGCTTTGAATTGGAGTTTCTTCGTGGCTCGGTAAGCGGGATTGAGGTAATTTGTATCGAAATAATCCTCGATGTCTTGAACGACTATCCTGGCATACATCGCACTGTTCCTTATCAAGAGAGCTCTATTCTGCCATTGTAGTCCCGCCCCAGGCACCCAGGTAATCTGGTAACAGGACTTATCTCTTATCCTCTAATATCTCACGCGACGCCACACCACTACTCGACCTTGGGCGCTCTCCAGCACACTCCTCGCCAGCATTCAGCGTGTCACGTTTGAAGGTTCCTTAGAGATCTTCAGGGTCCTTGAAGGAGCCAAGCACTTTGAATCGATTGGAAAGTGCCGCTGCTTACGCGTGGACATACCTGAGCTCCTCCGAACTCTATATAATCTGTCTTAGCTCAGTTCTTCGATAAACCCCATCATTTATGTAGAATCCTTCAACAAGGACTAACACATATGTAATCCACCTTCTTTGCTACTCTTTAAACATTGCTATACTAAGTCTATCATTGTGGACATCTAGACATCGTATGCCTACAGCATGTCATTAGACGTACCCTATCTCTGTGACCCAAAATAGGTGTAACTCTCGCTATTAGTCTCACCAGTACTCGGTCTCCTCACATTCTAAGTCCACAGGGAGAGTCCACCATGTGTCCTGGCATGACATGTTCATGTCTCATTGCCATTTACATATATATTCGTTCTCCTATGCCTTTATTCCCAAAGAGAACCTAGTAAGGTGAGAATATAAGCGTTGTTTGTCACCCAGCAGTCTCAGGAATCATGGGGGGAATATACACACCCAACACCCTGGTGCTCAGGGGGGGGGGGTGAACAAGGACAGCCGGAGACCATGCGGTGTTGACCCAGGCGGTAGCTGATTGGCTCAGGGGTTAGAATCAATGAATGCAGTCGTTTTGCTTCATCGATCCAAGAGCGTGGCCTGAATATAAGGATTATTTTTTTTAAGTATCCAATAATTTTTATTATGTTTTATATTATTATTATTATTATTATTATTATTATTATTATTTTTTTTTTTTTTTTTTTTTTTTGTCAGGTGGCGATGATGGGTCCCCTCTCCTCCAGGGGGCCCAGGTGGTGACCTCCCCCCCCCACACCATCCCCAGCTATAAGTAAGAGCCAGATGGCTCCTGATTACATAAGGGCCCTGCATAAGGGCCCTTACGTTGTAGAGCGTGTCTCCCACATAAGTTATTACGTAATTCGTGTTACATCGTCACGTAACGGAATTCTGCTGTGACGTGAGGCATTTCCCCCTCTCTCTACCCCCTCCCACTCTCTCTCTCTCTCTTCCTGTCTCTACCCCCTCTCCCTCTCTCTTCCCCTCTTCTCCCTCTCTCTCCGCTTTCTCTTCCTCTCTCTACGCTCTCTCTTCCCCTCTCTCTTCCTCTCTCTTCCTCTCTTCCCTCTTACCCCCTCTCTCTTCCCCTTTCTCCTCTCTCCCTCTCCTACCCCCTCTCCCTCTCTCCCCGCTCTCTCTTCCTCTCTTACCACCTCTCTCTCTCTCTTCCCGCTCTCTCTTCCGCTCTCTTTTCCTCTCTCTCCGCTCTCTCTTCCCCTCTTACCCCCTCTCTCCCCGCTCTCTCTTCCTCTCTCCCCCTCTCTCTTCCCCTCTTACCCCCTCCCCTTTCTCCTCCTCTCTCTTCCTCTCCCCCTCTCTCCCCTTTCTGCTTCTCCTTCTCCTCCTCTCTTCCTCACCTCCCCTCTCCTCCCTCTTTCGACATTTCTCCTTTCTCTTCCCTCTCTCTCTCTCTCTTTCTCTCTCTCTCTCTCTCTCTCTCTTTCTCTCTCTCTCTCCTCCCCTCACTCTCCCCCGCTATCACTTTCTCCCCCTCCCCCTCTCTTTCCCTCTCCCCATTTTCTCCTCTCTCTCTCTCTCTCTCTCTCTCTCTCTCTCTCTCTCTCTCTCTCCTTTCCCCTTCTCTATCCCCCTCTCTCCCCTCCTTCTCTCTTCCCCTTTCTCCCCCTCTCCCTCTCTCTTCCCCTCTCTTCCTCTCTCCCCTTTCTCTCCCTCTTTTCCCCTCTCCCCCCTATCTCCCTCCTCACTTGATGGCAGAGAGAGCGAGAGAGAGAAAGAGAGCGAGCGAGCGAGAGTGAGAGAGAGCCTATGTTTTAACCATGACCTTTGATTATGCAGTATTTTTTTTTTTTTTTACATTGATAACCCTTATCGGTAACCCAGACAATTCGTTATCCTAATCTTGTTCCTCACGCGACAGTTAGTAATGTCAAAGATTTAAAAAAAAAAAAAAAAAAAAAAAATATATATATATATATATATATATATATATATTTATATATATATATACACATACATATCACATTTTCCCTCCAACTTCCATTTGAATAACTGAAATATAACTTCGCTTACAGAAATCTAGAATCCTCTAAGAACATCTCAACAGTATATCTAGCATTCACCTAGGTTTGCAATCAATTTTGAACATTCAAATATTGTAACCGTTTTTACTCCAACGAACTTTCAACGGTCGACGCTGGTGAAGAAGCCGTGGAATCTCAGTGTGATAGTACCTTAAGTCTTAAATCAGTGGGTAGATGAATAACCAGAGGGTAGATGAATAACCAGGCGGTAGATGAATAACCATTGGGTACATGAATAATCAATGGGTAGATGAATAATCAATGGGTAGATGAATAACCAGAGGGTAGATGAATAACCAGGAGGTAGATGAATAACCAGAGGATAGATGAATAATCAATGGGTAGATTAATAACCAGAGGGTAGATGAATAACCAGAAGGTAGATGATAACCAATGGACAGACGAATAACTAGATGGTAGATGAATAACCAGGCGGTAGATGAATAACCAATGGGTAGATGAGTAACCAATGGGTAGATGAATAACCAGAGGGTAGATGAATAACCAGAGAGTATATGAATAACCAGAGGGTAACTGAATAACCAGAGGGTAGATGAATAACCAATAGGTAAATGAATAATCAGTGTAGATGAATAACCAATGGGTAGAGGAATAACCAGTGGGTAGATGAATAACCAGAGGGTAGATGAATAACCAGGCGGTAAATGAATAATCAGAGGGTAGATGAATAACCAGGAGGTAGATGAATAACCAATGGGTAGATGAATAATCAATGGGTAGGTGAATAACCAATGGGTAGATGAATAACCAGAGGGTAGATGAATAACCAGGAGGTAGATGAATAACCAGAGAGTAGGTGAATAACCAGAGAGTAGATGAATAACCAATGGGTAGATGAGTAACTTGGGTCAGATGAATAACCAATAGGTAGATGAATAATCAGAGGGTAGATGAATAACCAATGGGTAGATGAATAACCAGAGGGTAGATGAATAACCAGAGGGTAGATGAATAACCAATGGGTAAACGCATAACCAATGGGTAGCTGAATAACCAATGGGTAGATGAATAACCAGAGGGTAGATGAATAACCAGAGTAGACGAATAACCAATGGGTAGACGAATAACCAGAGGGTAGATGAATAACCAGAGGGTAGATGAATAATCAGGCGGTAGATGAATAACCAGAGGGTAGATGAATAACCAGAGGGTAGATGAATAACTAGGAGGTAGATGAATAACCAGAGGTTAGATGAATAACCAGTGGGTAGATGAATAACCAATGGGTAGATGAATAACCAATGGGTAGATGAATAACCAGAGAGTAGATGAATAACCAATGGGTAGATGAATAACCAGAGGGTAGATGAATAACCAATGGGTAGGTGAATAACCAATGGGCAGATGAATAACCAATGGGTAGATGAATAACCAGAGGTTAGATGAATAACCAATGGGTAGATGAATAACCAGAGGTTAGATGAATAACTAATGGCTAGATGAATAACCAATGGGTAGATGAATAACCAGAGGGTAGATGAATAACCAGAGGTAGATGAGTAACCAGAGGGTAGATAAATAAGCAGAGGGGTAGATGAATAACCAGGGGTAGATGAATAACTAGTGGGTAGATGAATAACCAGATGGTAGATGAATAACCAGAGAGTAGATGAATAACCAGTGGGTAGATGAATAACCAGAGGGTAGATGAATAACCAATGAGTATATGAATAACCAGAGAGTAGATGAATAACCAATGGGTAGATTAATAACTAATGGGAAGAAGAATAACCAAAGGGTAGATGAATAACCAATATGTTGATGGATAACCAGGGGGTAGATGAATAACCAGAGGGTAGATGAATAATCAGAGGGTACATGGATATCCAAGGGTAGATGAATAACCAGAGGGTAGATGAATAACCAATTGGTAGATGAATAACCAATGGGTAGATGAATAACCAATTGGTAGATGAGTAACCAGAGGGTAGATGAATAACCAGAGGGTAGATGAATAACCAGGAGGTCGATGAATATTAAAATAACTAGATAATGATAAATAACGAACAAACGAAAAATAACAATGATTTATCATAAATAACGAATAAATAACGAAAAAGAACATATAGATGATAATTACTAAATAAATAATAAAAAGTGAATTAAACATTTAAGATAATTTCGAATTTGATTTGCGTTTTAGTTTGTACAAAAGATAATTTAACTCTATACTACTATCATACTGATTTTATATTTACGATAAGTCAGCATCACATACTGAGTTTATGTGGAGAACTCAGTATCGTATGTGGCCCTCATGTACAGTAAAAAAAAAAAAAAAAAAAAATATATATATATATATATATATATATATATATATATATATATATATGTGTGTGTGTGTATGCGTGCGTGTGTGCGTGTGTGTGTGTGTGTGTGTGTGCGTGTGCGTGGATTCACACACACACACGCACACCACCACCATGCCACGGTACAAGGCTCACCAACAAACTTATGCTCATCCGATTGCACTGTACATTTTCTGTGTATCATTGTTAACGCAATTAGCCTATTATTATTGTTATTATTATCATCATTATTATTATTATTATTATTATTATTATTATTATTATCATTATTATTATTGTTGTTGTTGTTATTGTTGTTGTTGTTATTATTATGTTATTATTATTATGATCATTATTATTATTATTATTATTATTATTATTATTATTATTATTATTATTATTATTTATTGTTATCATTATTATTATTATTATTACACACACACACGCACACACACCCTCCCCCTGTGCGAGGCTATAGCGGTCAACCACATGACGAACGTAACACGTGGCCCAGTGGGGAAAGTGACCAACCCTCATCAAGCACATATGTGCTTGTCGTCGCTGGACGACAAAACATCCCCGAGTGTTTGCGTCGTGTTTTTTTTTTTTTTTCTCTTTATGAATGTTTCCTGTATAGTTGTGTTTGTTTCTGTGTTTTTACCTAGTTGTACTTACCTAGTTTTATTTTACGGGAAGAGAGCTATGCTCGTGGTGGACCCGCTTGTATTGGTTTGTGTGTGTGTGTGTGTGTGTGTGTGTGTGTGTGTGTGTGTGTGTGTGTGTGTGTGTGTGTGTGTGTGTGTGTGTGTGTGGTTGTCTAATCGTTTTACATAGGAAGGGATCAACGCTCGTAGGGTCCCGTCTCCTACTTTTCATTAACATCATATCTATTTCATGTATGCTGCCAATGTAAAGGCCATGTACACAGTCGAACGGCTTGTCAAACCCGGTTTGTCAAACAATTGTTTGACCGTGTAAATGGGGTATTTGGTTTGACAAACAAGTTTGACAAACACGTTTGACAAACATGTTTGACAACCGTGTTTGACAAACAAGTTTGACAAACGTGTTTGACAACCAGATAACCTATTCTATATATCTACACATCCGTTAGATATATAGTATTTCTTAATTTCTTCTCATCTGTGTATATGAGTGTGTGATTCACAATGGTCTTTGGATCACGTGTTCAACTCGTGATCGACAGTTATTACCAGGGCTGCGGAGTCGGAGTCGGAGTCGGAGTCGGAGGGAGTCGGAGGTTTTAGCTGGAGTCGGAGTCGGAGTCGGAGTCGGATTTTTTTTTATCCGACTCCGACTCCTTAAGTCCAATAATATTATTATTTTTTTTAACATGGTTTCCCTGTTTGGTTTTACCAGTTGCACAATTTAACAGTTTTTGTATGGTTTTGCTTTTATTTTTGGAGGCAATAGTGAGTGTGTGCAGTGTATATGTACACTAAGTGGTCTCTCCAGATGGAAACAAAAAACAATCTATCAATAATAAAAAATAAAAAAAATACACAATACTGACAAGCTATCGTTGTCAGTGTGGGTAAAAATGTTTGTGGTCATGTATTTGTAGTTGTTTCCTGTAAGGAGAGTGAAAAAAAAAAAAAAAAAAAAATATATATATATATATATATATATATATATATATATGTATATATATATATATATATATATATATATATATATGTATATATATATAATATTTTGTACTATATTGCAATGCTTTTACTTCAACATAAATAAACATAAATTCGTGCTGCCACCATGTGACGGCATTGTTTGCTACTAGTACTAACTAATGTAAACAAAGAGCTGCAGATTCTGCCTGAAGCAGTATCTCCCAGTGAATTTACTTTTCCTTCATTTTCGGTAGTTTTATCGCATTTTCCTTTAATAGAAATATGCTAGATTATGATAAAGCTACTTCAGAATATGAAAATCATACATTTATCAAAGAAATTTAGTGGTTTGAAATATACGAAAAAGAAATAGGCTACTGATCATGGTTACTAGTGAATACAATAGGCCTACAAGTGAAGCAATGAAAAATGGAAATCAGAGTAAAGAAAATCACGAACCATTTTAACCCATTCAACTCCGATGACAAGATGTCTTGTCATTTGGTCAAATAAAACAAAAAAACATAAAACACCAAAATGTTTGATCAAACACCAGAAAAATATGACGTCAGTTCTCGCTTCGCTCGCAGCGAAGCGAGGACTGACGTCATATTTTTCTGGTGTTTGATCAAACATTTTGGTGTTTTATGATTTTTTGTTTTATTTGACCAAATGACAAGACATCTTGTCATCGGAGTTGAATGGGTTAATCTAATTCAAAACTGATTATGCTATAAAGACAATTGCAAATTAGGCCTAAGTGTACCAGATATTTATGCTTTAACTCATAACCATAATTCTATCTATCTATATACAAAAGGCTTTTTCCCCCTTATCAGGGAGGTAGCCAAGTCAAAAGGCATAAACCCACTCCCACCCATCATATATCCACTCGTATGCACTATGCACGTACGTCTTCATGTATTTTTACGTAAAAGTC
>NC_134788.1:24761364-24771364 GCF_046742065.1 Oratosquilla oratoria | reverse complement strand
TAGATAAATAGATAAATAAATAAATAAATAAATAAATGTAATGTGTCAATACGCGAGCAGGGTGGGCGTGTCTTAGTGACGTCATGTCGTCTAGTCTGTGTCCTCAATCCTCGACAGTGAAGACATGTCGACATTTCCAACAGAAGTGGACAGACATTTGTACTTTAGAATTTGGAAAAAAAAAATATCAACGGTGTCCTTATTAGTTAAATATCAAGGCAGGATAAATGTTAGTCTTGATGACATTATTAGTGTCCTTAGTTTATATTAGCGGTACATTGCAAACTTCGTATTTTTCATTTCCTTTGTTTGACAAGATGGCGGACTATAAATTCGTTACAAAAATGTCGATGAATTGTAGTTAAAAAATGAATTTAATTCAGCTGAATAGAATCGCCTTAAGGGGGGACAATAAAATAGAATAAAATAGAAATATAATATATATTAAAAATATATAAAACGCAGTGGAAACATGAATGCACACACGTACACACACACGCACACACACACACACACACACACACACACACACACACACACACACACACACACACACACACACACACACACACACACACACACACACAAAATTGAGTGATTTGATAAGATTATGATACTTTACTACGATTGAATAAATAATTGACATAAATTAACGACCATCAATTGGGAGACTTGGGAGACTTGGAGGAAATGAGAGGTGTAGAGAGGACTGGCTGTGGGACTCTGGACCTAAGGGGTATCATTCAAGCCCTCCTCCTCCTCCTCCTCCTCCTCCTTCTCCTCCTCCTCTTCTTCCTTCTCCTCTTCCTCCTCCTCTTCCTCCTCCTCCTCTTCCTCTTCCTCCTCTTCCTCGTCTTCCCTTCCTCCTCCTCGTCTTCCCTTCCTCCTCCTCGTCTTCTTCCTTCACCTCTTCTTCATCCTCTTCCTCCTCTTCCTCTTCCTCCTCTTCCCTTCCTCCTCCTCTTCTTCTCCTCCTTTTTCTCTTCCTCCTCCTCTTTCTCTTCCTCCTCCTCTTCCCTTCTTCCTCCTCCTCCTCTTCTTCCTTCTCTTCTTCCTCCTCTTCCTCCCCCTCCTTTTCCTCTTCCTCCTCCTCTTCCCTTCCTCCTTCTCCTCCTCTTCTTGATTCTCCTCTTCCTTATCCTCTTCCTTCTCATCCTCTTTCTCCCCTCATCCCCTTCCTCCTTCTCCTCCTCCTTTTCCTTCTCTTCCTCTTCCTCCTCCTCTGCCTCTTCCCCTTCCTCCTCCTCCTCTTCCTCTTCCTACTCCTCTTCCGCTTCCCCTTCCTCCTCTTCCTTCTCTTCTTCATTCTCCTCCTCCTCCTCTTCTTCCCTCTTCCTCCCCCCCCTCTCTCTCTCTCTCCATCTCTCCAGCTAATCTTATATTTTCTAAAAAAAAAAAAAAAAAAAAAAAAAACTAATTTCTCTTCTTTGATCTCTCACAAGCTCTGGATGTGTGTGTGTATGCATGTGAATATATGTGTGTATACGTTTTTATGTGTATATGTGTATGCATGTGTGTACGTGTGCATATATGTATGTTTGTGTGTGTGTGCGTGTATGAATATGTGTGTGTATACGTTTTTCATGTGTATATGTGTATGCATGTATGTACGTGTGTATATACTGTATGTATATTTGTGTATGTGCACTTATGTATGCATGTGTATGTATACGTTCTTGTATGCATGTGTATGTATGTGTGTATGTGTGTATGTTTCTGTATGTGCATTTATGTGTGTGCATGTATACGTTTTTGTTTGTATATATGTGCGTGTGTGCATGTATGTAGAATTGACATCACAACAAAAACAACAATAAAATCCTCTTTTATAGACACTGTAAAGGAATCGAATTCTCTATAAAGGAATCGAATTCTCTATAAAAGAATCGAATTATCTATAAAGGAATCGAATTCTCTATAAAAGGATCAAATTCTCTATAAAGGGAATCGAATTCTCTATAAAGGAATAGAATTCTCTATAAAGGCTCGAATCCTACATCTGTTCCATTCAGTTGCCAATTTGCGATTATTTTAACTAACTTGGGTCAAGTTAACGCCGTTTTTTTTAAACTCGTTTAGTTAAATTATAACTTCCTCCTTGTCCTCCTCCTTCTCCTCCACTTATTTTTCACCTCTTCCTCCTCCTCCTCTTCCTCTTCCTTTCCCTCTTTCTTCTCCTCCTTCTCCTCATCTTCCTCTTCCTCCTCTTCTTTCTCCTCATCTTCCTTCCCCTCCTCCTCTTCCTCCTCCTCCCCCTCTTCTTCCCTCTCTTCCTTTCCCTCTTCCTCCTCCTCCTCACCTTCTCTTTCACTTCCTCCTCCTCTTCCTTCCCCTCCTCCTTCTCCTCCCCTCCTCCTCTTCTCTCTTCCTTCTCCTCTTCCTCCTCTTCCTTCCCCTCTTCCTCCTCCTCCCCCTCTTCCTTCCCTTCCTCCTTCTCCTCCCCCTCCTCCTCTTCTCTCTTCCTTCTCCTCTTCCTCCTCTTCCTTCCCCTCTTCCTCCTCCTCCTCCCCCTCTTCTTCCTCCTCTTCCTCTCCATTCTGCCTGTTCTCCTGCTGCTCCTCTTCCTCCTCCTCTTCCTCTTCCTCCTCTTTCTCTTCGTTCTGACTGCCCTCCTCCTCCTCCTCCTCCTCCTCTTCTTCTTCCTCCTTCTCTTTCTCTCCGTTCTGCCTGTCCTCTTCCTCCTCCTCCTCCTCCTTTTCC
Organism: Oratosquilla oratoria; assembly: GCF_046742065.1. NCBI lineage: Eukaryota > Metazoa > Arthropoda > Malacostraca > Stomatopoda > Squillidae > Oratosquilla > Oratosquilla oratoria. The sequence goes on along the minus strand of NC_134788.1, from coordinate 24,768,664 downwards.
TCTTCCTCCTTTTCTCCTCTTCTCCTCTTCCACCTCTTCCTCGTCCTCCTCTTTCACTCCGTTCTGCCTGTCCTCCTCCTCCTCCTCTTCCTCCTCCTTCTCCTCCTCCTCATCCTCCTCCTTCTCCTCCTCCTCCTCCTCCTCCACCGTGACCTCATATGGAGTTGCCTGTGCATTGGACTCGGAAAACCCTAAATCCTAATAGAGGATCCAATTCCACAACTAAGGGCTCGGATTCCTTATCTTTGGTTCCGATCCTCTATAGATCTTTGTTCTTTGACAAACGACAGATTGAAGATAATAAGTAAACGTGACGTCATTAATACAACATTTATTTGATGTATCTAATTCAAGCCACGCCCCATTTTTCCCGTCTCGACCAATTAGAGGCCGGGGCGCGTTCGTAGTAGGCGGAGCTTGATTTGAATATCGATAACAAACGTTTTTTCTTTATTTTCTGTATCGTAATTTAGGAAATATATATATTTAAGAGTGATTTATAGATTTCACAGTTTTCTAATTTTTCGTATACTAGTTTTTTGTTTTTTGTTTATGCGTACACACACACACACACACACACGTACACACGCACACACGTACACACACACGTACACACGTGGAGAAGACCTACAAGAATCGAGGTTGCGTGCCGGATCGGGTTGGGATGATTGGAGGGGTTCTGAAAAAAACTGGGATTAGAAGGAGGGGAAAGGGAGGGGAAGGGGAAGGAAGGTAGGGGAGGGGAAGGGGAAAGAAGGGGAGGGGAAGGGAAGAGAGAGAATAGCAATTAAAAATAATATATTTTGTGTGTGTGTGTGTGTGTGTATACTTGAGAGAGAGAGAGAGATTTAATTTATTTGTGATTTTGTTTACTCTCTCTTTCTCCCTCCCACTCTCTCTCTCTCTCCCTCTCTCTCTCTCTCTCTCTCTCTCTCTCTCTCTCTCTCTCTTCTTTCTCTTCTTCTCTCTCCCTCTCTCTCTCCCCCTCTCTCCCCTCTCTCTCTCTCTCTCTTCCTCTCTCTCTCTCTCTCTCTCTCTCTCTCTCTCTCTCTCTCTCTCTCTTCTTTCTATCTTCTTTTTCTTCCTCTCTATCCCCCCTCTCTCTCCCTCTCTCTCTACCCCTGTCTCTCGCTCTCCCGCTCTCTCTCTCTCTCTCTCTCTCTCTCTCTCTCTCTCTCTCTCTCTCTCTCTCTCTCTCTCTCTCTCTCTCTCTCTCTCTCTCTCTCTCTCTCTCTCTCTCTCTCTCTCTCTCTCTCTCTCTCTTCTTTCTATCTTCTTTTTCTTCCTCTCTATCCCCCCTCTCTCTCCCTCTCTCTCTACCCCTCTCTCCCCTGTCTCTCGCTCTCCCGCTCTCACTCTCTCTCACTCCCTCTCTCTCTCCCTCCCTCTCCCTCTCTCCCTCTCTCTCTCTCGCTCTCTCTCTCTCTCTCTCTCTCTCTCTCTCTCTCTCTCTCTCTCTCTCTCTCTCTCTCTCTCTCTCTCTCTCTCTCTCAGTAATGGCCCAAGTTAGCGTGTGTTGGTTCCCCCAATTTGCAGACGCATATTGGAAATCGTTGTCATCACGCACACAGGGCTTACAGCTACACTCGTGGTGTCACGTCTCTGCTACTACTGTGTTTCGTGTAGGTGTGTCAATTCTTATTTTATTAAGTAACAGAGAAAAGAAGAAGAGGAGGAAGAGGAGGTGGTTGATACCCTTCCTCTCTTCCTTCTCCTCCTACTCCTCCTCTTCTTCCTCCTTCTCCTTCTCTTTTTCCTCCTCTTCCCCTTCCTCCTCTTTAGCCTCCTCCTCTTCCTCCTCCTCCTCTTCCTTCTTCTCCCCTTCTCCTTTTCCTCTTCTTCCCCCTCCTCCTCTTCTTCCTTCTCTTTAGTTTCCTCCTCCTCCTCTTCCTCTTCTTCCTTCTCCTCCTTCTCCTTTTCCTCTTCTTCCCTTCCTCCTTTTTATCCTCCTCCTCCTCTTCTTCTGTTTCCTCCTCCTCCTCCTCTTCTTCTTTCTCCTCCTCCTCCTCCTACTCCTCCTCCTCCTCCTTTTATTTTTTCCTCTTCTTTCCCCTCTTCCTCCTCCTCTTCCTCCTCCTCTTCCCCTCCTCCTCCTTCTCATCCTTGACCTCCTCCTCCTCCTCGTCTTCCTCGTCCTCCTCCTCCTCGTCCGCCTCCTCCTCTTTCTCCTCCTCCTCTTACCTTGGGTTAAAGCTTCTTGTAATACCATACGTATCTTCCCTCCTCCTCCTCCTCCTCCTTCTCTTCCTCCCTGACTGGTTTGGCAGGCTGTACTCAAGTACTTCCCCCAGAGTGCCCTAAGGTCGCCCAGCACCTATGAGAGCCGAGAAATACATCACCAGGGGTAGGATATGACATCGCATTTCGTGACGTTATCAAACAGCGACGTCATCAACCTATGACGTCATCTCTAAAATGAAATAATAAAAGATAATAATAATAATATCGCTATGGGAGCGAGCTACTGTGTAGGCTCCCGGGCGACCATAGGGTACTGTGAGAACGTCGTGAGTGACATAGGGGCGAGCGTAGCGGTGTCAAATAACCAGAATTTAGGCCTTAGGGCGGGGCTAACCTATGACGTCATGTCGGTTTTGGGGAAGAAGCCACGCCTACAAAGAAATAAAAACGATTTGTCTACATTTCAAGCTGAATAGACATTAGCAGAAACAATAGATAAATTACAAATAACTAAGTAAATTGATAGATTAATTAGTAAGACCAGAATATAGGCTTTAGGGCGGGGGTAACCTGTGACGTCATGTCGGTTTTGGGGAAGAAGCCACGCCTACAGAGAAAATAAGACGATTTTTCTGCATTCTAAACTGAATAGACATTAACAGAAACAACAGATAAATGATAAGTAACTAAGTAAATTGATAGATTAACTAGTAAGACCAGAATTTAGGCCTTAGGGCGGGGCTACCTTGTGACGTTATGTCGGTTTTGGGGAAGAAACCACGCCTACAAAGAAAATAAAACGATTTTTCTGCATTATAAATTGAAAAGACATTAGCAGAAACAATAGATAAATGATAAATAACTAAGTAAAATGATAGATTAATTAGTAAGACCAGAATTTAGGCCTTAGGACGGGGCTAACCTGTGACGTCATGTCGGTTTTGGGGAAGAAGCCACGCCTACAAAGAAAATAAAACGATTTTCTGCATTTTAAACTGAATAGACATTAACAGAAACAATAGATAAATAATAAATAACTAAGTAAATTGATAGATTAATTAGTAAGTGAATAAATATCAGGTTATGAACTTTATTGGTTTTATTCTGATTAATAATAATGATCGAATTTTATGTAGCTCGGTTGAATATCAATCGTCTTAAGCGAGAGAGAGAGGAGAGTGACTCACTGACTCTTAGAGTCACTGACGTGGTCTAGTCAGACTCCTTTTCCCACGCATACTTTGGGTCTCACCGCAGCCCCCATGCCCAGCCCACCACCCAGCCACCAGATAGTATACTATTACTTCGGGACTCTACTACTGTTTCCTAACAGCAAGAATAGTCAAACTTTAAGAAATTTTAGGTTTAAGAACGAAATAGGCAAGAACTGGTTTACTAATAGGGTAGTTAACGAATGGAATAAACTTGGTAACCATTTAGTGAACGCTGAAACTATCAATTGTTTTAAGAGAAGGTTAAATAGCTTTATGGATAGGGAGGATAGGTGGTAAGGGACATGGAACTGCCTAGTGTAGGCCTCACGGTCTCTTGCAGTCTCCTCGATTCGTATGTGTTCTTAAAAGAATTTTTTGTTTTGTTTTGAAGATGGTCAGAAGACAACGCATATGATTTGAGTACTAATGAGGGGCATATTACCTCCCCCCCCCCCAGCAGGAGGGTCAGGTCCTTGGGTATTCTCTCGAAGGTCGACGAAATATAGGTCGTTAGCCATCGACCTCTCGGCTCTGTACGTCTCTGGCCAACTCCCTAAGCGCCTTCTAGAATTCTAGAATCAGGTTCTTGCCTCAGCTCACCCATTCCTACTTCTGAAGATCGTCATCTAATAACACCAAAGCCTCTGTTCCACCACAAGGTAACCCGAAGTCCCTTATCGACGAAGGAGCGTTGCCGGAGGTCAAGGAGGACGGGGGATGGGTGCTTACCCAATACCTGGTGAGGCATCTTCAGGAGTTCGAGGTCCTCTGGCAAGAGCCTCATGTGGTACTCAAAAACACACACGTTTCCTTAGATGAACTCAAAGGCTCATCTGGATCCCAGTGTCCGATCAGCCTCTTGAGGTCCTCCAAAAACCCACACATTTCCTTAGATGGTCACAGACTGACCTTCAAGCCTCTTATGGTCCTCCAAAGAAAACCTACACATGTCCTTGGATAGATCCAAAGGTTTATTTGGATTTCAGAGGATCCCAGTGTCGTGAGTGAGGTACCAGGGCATCGGAGAGAAGCCACTTTCTCTGTGTCACCCATTCCTTGTTCGGATATTGTTGCAAGATGCACTTGGTGGCACGTGTTCTTTGCAGTCACGGGACGGCAAGACTGAGATTCGAGTGAGGAGAGTGTTTTTCTTCTACTGATGGAGACATCTTTCCAGTCCTCTTTCATCCTGGAATAATACCTCCCTGCCACTGGAAAACTCAAGCTCGAAGACGATGTGATATGAAGTTGTCCTTCTCAACTCTGAGCGCTGAAACAATGGGTTCTTTGTAAGATAAGTTTATGGGTAGAGGTGATAACTAGTAATGTACATGGAACTACCCAGAACTCCCTTATGGCCTCTTAGAGTATTCTCCCGGCTCATGTGTTCTTACTCCAAACTGGGGAAAGGTAAGTCATCAAGTACGTTAACTCTACTCAGCATACCCACATCCATACATAAATAGACTCGAATTTTAAGAGGTTTTGGGTGGGTTTAAACAACAGAAACAATAGCTTTCTGGGACCTACCGCAAAATCTAAGATCATGCACTGTCGTTGTCTACAGCTCCGACCCGGACAAACCAGGTATGGTCCCTCATGCCCGTGGAGGTAATCATACTGTTAGGATCATTTAGAATAACTCAAAGAAACTGATGCCTACAGTCTCTGAGAGCAGTATTCCCTGTACCTTTGCCCACTAGCAATTAGGTACATCCATTTCTGAAATAACAAGTTAACCCATTAAACTCCGATAACAAGATTCTTGTCATTTGGTCAAATAAAACAAAAAATCATAAAACACCAAAATGTTTGATCAAACACCAGAAAAATACGACGTCAGTAGTCCTCGCTTCGCTCGCGAGCGAAGCGAGGACTACTGACGTCGTATTTTTCTGGTGTTTGATCAAACATTTTGGTGTTTTATGATTTTTTGTTTTATTTGACCAAATGACAAGAATCTTGTTATCGGAGTTTAATGGGTTAATGAAGATTAGGAGTTCATGGCTATACAGAGTAGACAGCCGTTGCAATCACACATACTTACAAATGTGCTACTACATTATACCTTCCTAAAGTGAAAGCTCTAAAGCGAAAACGGTGGCAGGATGTGGCTGTGGCAACTCTGACGTAAGATGCTGGAATGAGGGGATTGCCCAAAACGCTGAGAGCAGAAGGAGATCACAGCCCTACCGGATGTTAGTCAGAATCAGTAGAACTTTTATCATAAAACAAAAGAAATATGAATCATATTCGAAAATGAATTTTAAGAAAATCATTGTTACCAAATGGTAGTCAGAATCAGTAGAACTTTTATCATAAAACAAAAGAAATATGAATCATTTTCGAAAATGAATTTTTTTAAGAAAATCATTGTTACCAAATGGTAGTCAGAATCAGTAGAACTTTGATCATAAAACGAAAGAAATATGAATCATATTCGAAAATGAATTTTAAGAAAATCATTGTTACCAAATGGTAGTCAGAATCAGTAGAACTTTTATCATAAAACGAAAGAAATGTGAATCATATTCGAAAATTAATTTTAAGAAGATCATTATTACCAAATGGTAGTCAGAATCAGTAGAACTTTTATCATAAAACGAAAGAAATGTGAATCATATTCGAAAATTAATTTTAAGAAGATCATTATTACCAAATGGTAGTCAGAATCAGTAGAACTTTTATCATAAAACATTAAACGAATCATTCGAAAATTAATTTTAAGATCATTGTTACCAAATGGTAGTCTGGGCCAGTGAAAATTTATCATAAAACATCAGATGAAATATCAGTCATATTTGAAAATTGATCAAAGAAGACTGTAACTGGATGAGCGGGTCAGGGCGTCGTTACTTTCGCTGAAGGTCGAGGAGGGGGTGGTGGCTCGAACCCTGCCACCGGCGAAGTTGAACCAAGGGCATGGTTCGTTAAATTCCACGCTTCAAAGATCTCTGTAAGGGGCACCGTCCTAGCCTTGATAATGTTAGAACATCGGGATATCAAGTTCAGTAGGACAAGCATCATAAATGAAACAAAAAACAAGGAAATATACACACAAGGACATCTGAAACTATGTGTCCTATCTTCTTCATTAACAGCAGAAAAACACAAGAATACATGAGACTGCAAGAGACCATAAGGCCTAGACTAGGCAGTTCCATGTCCCTTACCACCTATCATCCCCATTCATAAAACCTAACCTTTTCTTAAAACAGCCGATAGTTTCAGAACTCACTACATGGTTACTAAGTCTATTCCATTCGTTGACCACTCTATTATTAAACCAATTCTTGCCTATTTCCATCTTAAACCTAAATTTGTTCAATCTAAACTCGTTGCTACAAGTCGAACCCTTAAATTTAACTCTGACGGAGATAGATATGAAAAAATAAGAAAGGACCTCATTTAGTTCCTTCAAAAGTATTAATTAACCCATTCAACTCCGATGACAAGATGTCTTGTCATTTGGTCAAATAAAACAAAAAATCATAAAACACCAAAATGTTTGATCAAACACCAGAAAAATATGACGTCAGTCCTCGCTTCGCTCGCGCTTCGCTGCGAGCGAAGCGAGGATTGACGTCATATTTTTCTGGTGTTTGATCAAACATTTTGGTGTTTTATGATTTTTTGTTTTATTTGACCAAATGACAAGACATCTTGTCATCGGAGTTGAACGGGTTAATCACTCAATCAGCCATCCCGAGTCCACTACTGAACAAAGGCCGCTTTCATAGCATTCCATGACTTACTCGACCGCGTCAACCTCTACCACGTCACTTCTGCAAAACTCTCTATCTCATCTCTCTACCTTCTGTCTGGTCTCCCTCTTCCACGCTTCCCATCTCTCGGCGTCCAGTCAGTAACACATTTGTTCCAGTGATTGTATACCATATATATCC
>NC_134788.1:24753864-24756364 GCF_046742065.1 Oratosquilla oratoria | reverse complement strand
TTGTGTGTGTGTACGTGTATGTGTCTGTGTGTGGAGGGGAAGGGTGAGAGGAGGAGGTGGGAAGCTCAAAGATTTGTGTAGGGGGAAGAGGTGGTCGAGGAGGAGGAAGAGGAAGAGGAGGAGGAGGAAGAGGAAAATAATGATAATAATAATAATTGTAAAAAAAAAATAATAAGGATAATGTGGATAGGAGGTAAAGGGAACACGGGCTGAGGGAATTACTTTTATTCCTGACTAGTTTCGCCTGAGGGGCTTCTTCAGAGGAATATAATTTGAAGTCAAGTTGGTCAATATATATGGCAAAAGAAGGAACGTGGCAAAGTGTCAGGTTGGTCCCCCACTCGACCTCATCTGTCGGTGTGACGGGCTATCACAGCGGGTGGACCAATTATCCGCCTGTTGGTATTCGCGTGGTTGAAATGTCCGTCTGGATCAGGGGATCTGTGTTTATTATTCATGGCGACAAAGTGTGCTGCTGCTTTAGCCCAAATTAAATCCCCAGTCCTCTTATTAATGTTATCATGGATGTTGATAAAAACGGACTCCATCGCCTTTCTTGCCGTGTAATGTTATCCATGAGAATTTTTGCCTGTTCCCATTTTGGTAGATGGTCTCTCGTTCCCTTTACCTCCTATCCACATTCGTCACAATGTATACACAATAATAATAATAATAATAATAATAATAATAATAATAATAATAATAATAATAATAATAATAATAATAGTAATAATAATAATACAGTAATGACACATACATGCATATACCAAAGGCTTTCTCCCCCTTACAAGAGAGGTAGCCAAAAAACAATGGCATAAAAACCACTCCCACCCATTCCATCCCTATCAGACTCCACTCCCATTTTACCACTCCTCCCTCCCTCTCATCTTGGCACCTCCTGGATGACGGGTCATCCCTGCATCCTGTCCACTGCCCTGGGTCAGAAGCACTGTCGCAAGACACAGCACATCCACAGCAAGGCCGCTTCATAAATTCGGCGACTCCCCCTCTCCGTCCCCTCATGCAGGAAAGGAGAAGACGGTGGAGAAATCCCCTTTGGGCTGTGTCAGTTTATGTTTCACACATACTCCCTTATCCCCATTCCCCACCCACTCCCCCTCATGCATCACAGCATCATCCTTACACAACCATTCTCCATTCACCCCTGTCCTCTGTCCTCTCCCGTCCTTCCTCTACAGACATTCCCCTCTTCCCTAATGCCCCTTTTACCCCATCCATCCATCTCATCCTAGGTCGCCCCCTCATGTTCACTTCTTCCACCTCTGCCATCCACACTTCTTTTACTAGTCTTTCTTCACTCATTCTTTCCATGTGTCCAAACCATCCCAATACTCTTTCATCAACCCTATCTCCCAACTCCCTTTCCACTCCTGTTCTCTTCCTCACCTCCTCATTTCTCACCATATCCAGCCTAGTAACCCCTATCATACTTCTCAGACATTTCATCTCAAACACATTCAAACTCCTTCTCTCTCTCTTATGTTCCATGTTTCTGCCCCGTACTGTGCTGTCAGCACAATCACTCCTTCATATAACCTCTTAGCATCCATTCCCAGATGTCTATTTCTCATTACACTTTTCAATCCACCAAGGCATTTATTCGCTTCTCTCAATCTACATTCTACCTCCACCTCCACTTCTCCCTTTCCTGGCACATTCGCACCCAAGTAACAAAAACTATCCACTTCCTCCAGTCTCTCTCCCTTAATGCTCATTTCCAGTCTGCTGCCACTCCCCTTGTACATCTCATAAGAAAATAATAATAATAATAAAAATAATAATAATAATAATAATAATAATAATAATAATAATATAATAATAATAATAGTAATAACAATAATAATAATGATAATAATAATAGTAATGATAAAATAATAATAATAATAATAATAATAATAATAATAATAACAGTAATGATAATAATAATAATAGTAATAATAATATAGAATAATAATAATAATAATAATAATAATAATAATAATAATAATAATAATAATAATAATAATAATAATAATAATAGCAATAATAATGATAATCTCCCCATTGTTACTACAGTCTAAAATCCTTTCTACCTTAAATTCGGTGTCGTCGACGTATACCTTGAGCAAACCGTACGAGATGACACAAAATGGCGTCGCTGTATTGAATCTGAGGTCACCCAAGTACGGGGACCTGGGATGACCTTGCTCGAGTGGAAAGGTCTTAAAGACCTTCCTGTATGATCAATTATTAATTCTATTTATTTATTCATTTATTTAATTATTCATTTATTTTTTGTATGATTTGCCTTACAGCATCCTGAAGAAGACAAAATCTTCTCTTCCTCTTCCTCCTCTTCCTTTTTCTTCTCCTCCACCTCCTCCTCCTCTTCCTCTTCCTTTTCCTCCCCTCCTCCACTTCTTTTTCCTCCTCCTCCTCCTCCTCTTTCTCCTTCTCCTCCTCCTCCTCCTTTTCCTCTCTTTCCCCTTCCTCCCCTTCC
>NC_134788.1:24743864-24748864 GCF_046742065.1 Oratosquilla oratoria | reverse complement strand
ACCTTGCACACACACACACCCCCAACTCCCCGCCCACGAGAGTTGGAGTAACACCCCTCAGCGCTGCGATACTGATATTATTTCAGCCCCGGGCGAGAGTCGAACCCGGACCTCCGTAGTGTGTGTGAGTGTGTGTTCGTTCACTTGTGTGTATTTGTGTGCGTTTATGTGTGTGTGTAATATATTTATATGTATATTGATATAAAAGAATACATGAAGAAGCAGAGAGAGAGAGAGAGAGAGAGAGAGAGAGAGAGAGAGAGAACTTTACGTGAGAGTTTGTCCGAATATTTGAATGTGAATAAATAATCTAGTAGTGTGTGTGTGTGTTTATGCTCGTAGTGCCCCGTCTAACGGTACTATATGCATTCATAATTCGATGTGTACATAGGTGTGTGAGTGTGTGTGTGTTTGTGCGTGTGTGTTTTATTCGTATGTAGTCTTATATCACGTGCTGGACTCGTGATCGACAGCCATTACCCTCCCGGATGAGAGCACGTACACATGTTTATTATTCATAATTATCTGTTTATCTATTTTATTAATCTATAAATTTATTTGTTCATCTATATATATATTTGTTATTCTATTTTTTCCACCTAGTTATGGACCAAAAGGTCTCCTGTCGGCATGCTCCGCCTTTGTAATTGGCAAATACCACGTGACCTCTAATTCGGGTCATCCGGCCTTTCGCGTAGGCTGTCCGAGTTCCTATTTAAATCCTCCTTGGACTTTCCTGAAGAGGGCTGCTGTTAGCAGCCGAAATAGAAAAATATCAGTTTGTGTGCTTATATGTGTTTCTGTGTGCGTGTGTGCGTGTCTGTGCTTGTGTTTGAGAGAGAGAAAAAGAGAGAAAGAGAGAGAAAAAGAGAAAGAGAGACGGGGGGTCGAACACGCTCATTTGATATTGCATGTGCATGTGCGTGTTTCTTTGTGTAAATTTTCCACGAAGCTGATTGTGTGCACTTGTGTACGTGTGTACGTACACACACACACACACACACACACACACACACACACACACACACACACACACACACACACACACACACACACACACACACACACTCATACACACACAAAGCCTGTACTTCCCCTCCAGAGGACAGTCCGGTCCTGTAATGGACTATTAATTTATTTTCAACCGTGGCCCTGAGTGACTGGATAGCCTGAATGGAGGGTGAGTGAGGGGAGGTGGAGGTGGTGATTGTCAATATTTTTTTCAATTGAATTAATTCCAAATGGGTTCTATCTTGCCTAACCTAGCCTGACCTAACCTAACCTAAAGTGACGTCACCAGACCCAAGCTAACCTGACACAACCTAACGTCACCTCATCTAAAGTAATCTAACATAAATTGACCTAACCTTTCTAGACCTAATCTAACCTAAACTGACCTAACCCAACCTATCCTGACCTAACATAACCTATCTTGAAATAATCTAACCTAACCTAACCTAAAATGACCTAAGCTGACCTGACATAACGTAACCTAACGTCACCTCATCTAAAGTAATCTAACATAAATTGACCTAACCTTTCTTGACCTAATTTAACCTAAACTGACCTAACCTTTCTTGACCTAATCTAACCTAAACTGACCTAACCTGACCTAACCTAATCTAACCTTACCAAACCTAACTTAAACTGGCCTAAGCTCAACCAATCCAACGTAACCTAACCTTATCTGACCTAACCTAACCCGATCTAACCTAATCTAACCTAACCTTTCTTGACCTAATCTAACCTAAACTGACCTAACCTGACCTAACCTAATCTAACCTTACCAAACCTAACTTAAACTGGCCTAAGATCAACCCATCCAACGTAACCTAACCTTATCTGACCTAACCTAACCCGATCTAACCTAATCTAAACCTTATCTAACTTAAACTGACCTAATCTAACCTAACTTAGTACCTGACCTAACCTTAGTACCTGATCCTGACCTAATCTGACCTACCTTAGTACATGACCTGACCTAACCTAACCTAATCTGACCTAGCTTAGTACCTGACGCATGTAATCTAAATATTTGCAATTAATTGATAATACTAAATATTCTAGGAAAGCAGTTCTAGAAATCGTGGATGTTGATAATATATATACAATGATAATAATAATAATAATAATAATAATAATAATAATAATAATATACATACATACATACATATACCAAGGCTTTTTCCCCCTTCCAAGGGAGGTAGCCAAAAAGGGAAAGGCACAAAAACACTCCCACCCATAATAACAACAACAACAACAGCACAATATGTTATTTTTATTTATTCATTTATTTATTTATTTTGCTCTTCCCCTTCCCCTTCCTTCTCCTTCCCTTTCCTCCTTCCTCTTTCCTTCCTCTCCTTCTCTCTCCTTCTCCTCTCCTCCTTCCTTCTCCTCCTTCCCCTTCCTTCTCCTTCCTTCCCTCTCCTTCCCTCTCCTTCTCCTCTCCTCCTTCCTTCTCCTCCTTCCCCTTCCCCTTCCCTCTACTTCCCTTTCCTCCTTCCTCTTCTCTTCCTCCTCCTTCCCTCTCCTCCTTCTCCTTCTCTTTCCTCCTTCCCTCTACTCCTTTCCGTTTCTGTTGCTATGCCGGGCTGACCGTGCCGGTGCAGTGTTACAATGAGTGTTCTTGATAAGCCCAGTTATCTGGCGTGGAGGTGGGGGGGCGACCCGAGATCGGCCCTATTCGCCTTTGTACGCGCCAAACGTACGTTTGTACTCATTTCTCTCGCTTTATAGATAGGCCAAATAAGTGCGTACGCACACACACACACACACACACACACACACACACACACACACACACACACACACACACACACACACGACTTGGTGGCGCGGTTGATAGAGTGCTGGACTGTCAGTACGGAGGTGCGGCAGTACCTGGTTCGAATCCTGCCCAGGACCGAAATTATTTCGGTATCGCTGCGCTTCGGGTCGTTACTCCGATTCTCGTGGGCGGGGAGTTGTGTGTGTGTGTATGTGTAAGGTCATAGATCGGTCATACGAGCTCTGAGCTCTCTTCCGGGAGGGAAATAGCTGTCGATCACGAGTCCAACACGTGATCCAAAGACCAGGGTGAATACACACACACACACACACACACAGATTCAAGTGGATAGTGTCATGGGCTTACGATAACGCAGGCCTCTGATCGTTCCCTGCTCGGGTTTCAAAAATCTTTTCTACAAACCGTTACTATTCCCATTGGGCAATTTTTTTTCCTTCTTCAAAGTCACATAGATCGATCTAGATATATAAGATTACTATAGCTCTCATCAGGAAGGGGAATAGCTGTCGATCACTAGTCCAGCACGTGGTCCATTATTACCCGCGTAGTACTCTTGGCATCCGAATACCCATACGGACCCGAGGAACGCAAAGGATTACAAAGGCGGAGCATGCCGACAGGAGACCTTTTGGTCCATGACTAGGTCGGATGCGAAAAAAATATAATAATAATAATAAATTAATTAATTAATTAAAAAATATGTAATAATATAAATAATAATAAATAAGTAAATAAATAAATGGGTGACATTAAATGATAAATAATAATAATAAATTGACAAGTAATTAGTAATGAATTGATAGATAAATAATAATAAATAATTATACTTAAACCACAACACTAAATTAGTTTGTTTAATCTCGTTGCCTTAACTATTTTTCTATTATTATATGCTCAAGGTCGTTCGACGTAAGCCCTATGGTCGCCACAGCCTTTGGACCTTTAGGGAATATCTGTGACGTCATTTCGTCTTATGGGGCACCCCTCAATGAGCATATTTTCTAATTGAAGCCTGTTTATTTTCATTATACCAAATAGGCCCCGTCTACCTCTACATCGTGCTGCTCTGTGATTGGCTAAAGGGGCGGTAGCCCTGGAATGAGTTTTTTTTTTTTTTTTTTTTGTAAATTTAGGTTGTTTATTTTCGTTATATAAGATAGGCCACACTTACCGGGATGCCGTGCTGGTCTGTGATTGGCTAAAGGTCCTTGTTTCGACCAATCAGAAGCCGGGACAGCGGAGAAGGGGGCGGAGCTAATTTGCTATTATAAAAAAAATATATATAATAAATAGATAAATAAATCGAGAGAAGGAAAATAGGGAGAATTGATAAGAAACGAAAGAGAGAGAGAGAGAGAGAGAGAGAGAAGAAAGAGAGAGAAAGAGAAAGAGAGAGATTGGAGAAGGGAATGGAGGGATGAAGAAGAGGAGGAGGAGGAAGAGATAGAGAGAAAAAAGAGGCAAAGGAAGGAAGAGAGGAGGAGGAGGAGATGATGTAAGGTGAAGAAAAGAGAGAAAAGGAAGAAGAGGAAAGAGAGAAGAAGAAAATTAAGTAAAGAGAAGAGAGGAGGAAGAGTGAAGAAGGTAAATATAAAAAAGAGGAAAAGAGAGAAGAAAGAGAAGAGAGGAGGATGGGGAAAAGAGGAGGAAGAGTAAGAAAGATAAAGCAAAAAGAGGAGGAAAAAGAGAGAAGTGAGGAGGGGAAAAGAGGAGGAAGAGTTAGTAAGATAAAACAAAAAAAGAGGAAAAAAGAGAATAGAAGAGAGAAGAAGAGGAGAAAAGAGAAGAGAGAGTGAGATAAACCAAAAAGAGGAGGAAAAAAGAGAAGAAATGGAGAATAGGGACAGAAAGACGAGACTCGACGAGCATAGCCCTGTACACTACTTCAATTAGGCAAACGCTCAGTACATGTTTGACCACTTTCACTGCGGTTGACAACTTGTCCGGTTTGCCCTCCCCTCTCCTCCTCTCCCCCCCGCTCTCCCCCTCCCCCTCTCCCCCTTTCCCCCTCCCCCTCTACCCCCTCTCCCTCCCTCTCTCCCTCCCCCTCTCTCTCCCCCTCTCTCCCCCCCACTCTCCCCCTCCCCCGCTTCCCATCCCCCTCTCTTTCTCCCTCCTCTCCCTCTCCCCCTCACCCCTCCCCCTCTCTCTCCTCCGCTCTCCCCCTCTCCCCCTCCCCCTGCCTTTCCCCCGCTCTCCCCATCTCCCC
>NC_134788.1:24723864-24726364 GCF_046742065.1 Oratosquilla oratoria | reverse complement strand
CTTCTTCTTCTTCTTCTTCTTCTTCTTCTTCTTCTTCTCCCTCTTCATCTTCTTCTTCTTCTTTTTCTCCTTCTTCTTTTTCTTCTTCCTCCTCTTCTTCTTCCTGTTCTTCTTGGAAGCAGCAATGACAATGAATAATAATGACTTTATTATTTATTCATTTATTCATTTATTAATGATTCAGAGACGGAAGTAATTCTCAAGAGTTGACTCTCTCTCTCTCTTTCTCTTTCTCTCTCTTTCCCTCTCTCTATATATCTCTCTTTTATTCAGATTTTCCAATTTCTCTTGTAAATCTGTTTCATAAACACAAAATCTCATTTCATTAAAAAAAGAACAAATGTGACGACATATTATTGTAATAATATATGCAACATACATATATATATATATGTATATATATATATATATATATATGTATATATATATATATATATATATATATATATATATATATATATTAGGTCAAATTAAATAAAATAGGTCGGGTGTACTTTATTCATGACCTTTGACTTTTGCTTTTAGCTGAGACCTCAATTAACTAAGTCTTGATAATTATATATATATATATATATATATAAATATATATATAAATATATATACATATATATATATATATATGATACTGTGTGACTCTGGGCTGTAGGGGTGTGATGGAGGTTCTTATAGGGATGAATATAAAACGTATACCGTCAATAGGCCTATATGAGGATTTTGCAAACACACACACACACACACACACACACACACACATACACACACACACACATACACACATTCCCGGCTGCCACTACGGCGGTCCGGGTTCGAATCCCCCCGCCCAGAGATAAAATAATTTCAGTATCGCTGCGCTGCGAGTCGTTACTTTAACTCGTGGGCGGAGAGTTGGGCGTATGTGTGTGTGTGTAAGGTCACAGCATACCCATGGATCGGTCATATATATGAGCCCTGAGCTCTCATCCGGAAGGGTAGTAGCTGTTGATCACGAGTCCAACACGTGATCCAAGACCATAGGTGAATCACACACACACACACTTAAAGCTCTTATTGGATAATTATTTATTGATTTGTAAAGTTACCATCGCAAATTATCGTGAATTACGATCGTAAAGTTACGATCGTGGAGTTACCATCGTAAGTTACCATTGCAAAGAAGACGGCGTGGACCCGAAATAGATCCTTGTGGGGCCAAAGGGAGATTTCTTTCCCGTCAGGTCCTCAGTTCACCGAATTCGTATACCACGGGTCCCTTCCCCGTCGCAAAAAAAAAAAAAAAAAAAAAAAAAAAAAAAAAAAAAAAAAAAAAAAAAAAAAAAAAAAAAAAAAAAAAAAAAATTGCACATTAAGCTGTAGAACTTGGAAGAACAAAAGAACACTAAGAGAACAAATGTAAAGAACAACCTACACTCGAGCCCGCATTAAAATGTACACTAAACCCATCAAAAAATGAATAAAAATAAAATAACATGAATTGAAATAAAATGATACAGAAAACACAGTAAGGTCGAATATTGATGAAATATATTTTAATGTATTTTATTGACTCATGTGTATTTTTATCAAAATTATTTATATTTTTATTTATTTATATCTAGTGTATTTTTCAAATATCTCGATCATCTACAGCCATTTTGTTTTTGGGATGAATTATTATTAATTTCTTCATCTTAAAATTATCTAATTCAGTTTTCGTTTCTTAGTCTATTCATTTAAACTTTTATTTAATTTCAATTTATCTTATTAAATTTTATATATTTTTATTAATCTATTTATCAATTTATTTATATTTCAAAATTTGAACAAAAAATTGAGCTATAGGTACAGCTAGTGGAAGAGGAGGAAGAGGAGGAGGAGGTAGAGGAGGAAGAGGAGAAGGTAGAGGAGAGTAGTTAGGTAGTTTCCGTGGTTCTCAAACTATTTTTAGCATCAGCGTGGAACTACTAAAAGCTTGGAGTGAGTTGCCGAATAGTTATTTTCATCTTATTATCTTTTAGTCGTCACTTATTTAATCTAGACATATCAATTAATTGAATGAATTATTAGTTATATTACTTTAATAATTCATTTATATAACTATTTGTTTATTTTATTATAATATTTATGTGTGTATGTATTAATTTAATCTAATTATTTATCTATATGTAATAATTTAGAATAATTAATTGATTTAATAAATTACATCTACATATTTATCTATTTATATTACATTTATTTATTTATTTATTTATATTATATTACTTTATTTAATTATCTAATTAATTAGTTATCAATAGATATTGACTGATTAAATAGTTAATTAATTCTATAGTTTTATTTATATACACACAATTTAATTATATATTCATTTATTTGTCTATATATATTAATTAAATAATTAGTTTTATTATATTACTTATACATGTGTATAGATAATTCATTTAATAATTTATTTATTTGTTGTATTTGTGTAAACAAATAAGAATAAATTTAAATTGTAAAAACAAAAAATAAAAGAAACAAT
>NC_134788.1:24708864-24718864 GCF_046742065.1 Oratosquilla oratoria | reverse complement strand
TACATACGTACATACACACATATAAACTTACATATATATCTTCATATATGCATATGTACACACACACACACACACACACATATATATATATATATATATATATATATATATATATATATATACATGTGTGTGCGCATGTACCTTATATACATATATACATACATACATACATTCAAACATACACACACATGCATACGTATATATATATGTATATATATATATGTATATATATATATATATATATATATATATATGCGTATGTAACTTATATACATACAAACATACATGCATGCATACATACGTACATACATACAAACACCCATACATGGACACAATCAGCCATGTATACATACATACATATATACGTACAAACATACACACAATGGTACATGCATACACATGCACATACAGTATGTGGCTATCATACACACACACATACACACACACACACGTACATACATGTATATATACACAGTCATCCATACTTCATCATTTCCTCTTCCTCCTCCTCCTCCTCTTCCTCTTCTTCCTCCTCTTCCTCCCATACAGTTGACTCCGATGCTGCAACGTATATATACATACATATACATGTAATATAACGTATTATCATTATTATTTTTCTTTCTATTTTCTTTTTCTTTCTAGTGTTCTTCTATCATTTTCTAAAACCTTCTAACATTTCCACTCGTTTCTAACATTTCCTTAAAAAAAATCTAAGTATCGGAAGAAATCTAGAAATCTAGATACATTTGTACGTCTAGCTCCTTTGGCTTCGTATTGGGTCGACCGAACCCGAATAAGGACTGTGAAATCGGCGCTAGACGAAATTGTATATATAAAATTTGCCACTAATTTAGTATTTCTTAACGGGGGGGGGGAAGGGGGGGTTAAATCTAGCCAAAAAGGGGGTGCATGTCTAGAGCCCTATATATTCCCACCTCTCCCCCTCCCCTCTCCCCCTCCCCTCTCCCCCTCCTCCTCTCCCCTCCCTCTCCTTCTCCCTCTCCCCCTCTCCCCCTCCCTCCTTCTCTTCCTCCCTCCCGCCTTCCCTCCTTCTCTCCTTCACTCCTTCACTCCTTCCCTCCCTCCCTCCTTTCCTCTCTCCCTCCCTCCTTCCCTCTCTCCCTCCCTCCTCCTCCCTCCTCCTCCCCCTCCCCTCTCCCTCCATTCGCCCGTCCTTCAGAGGATGAGAGAGGAGGAAGAGGAGAAATAGGAGGAGGAGGAGGAGAAAAAGGAGGAAGATGAGGAGGAAGAGGAGAAGAAGAAGGAGGGGGAAGAGGAGGAGGTGGAGGAGAAGAAGGAGGAAGAAGAGGAGGAAGTGGAAAAATAGGAGAAGGAGGAGGAAGAGATGAAGGAGGAAGAAGAAGAGGAAGAGGAGAAATAAGAGAAGGAGGAGGAGGAGGAGGAGGAGAAAAAGGAAGAAGAGGAGGAAGAGGAGAAGAAGAAGGAGGAGGAAGAGGAGGAGGGGAAAAAGGAAGAAGAGGAGGAAGAGAAGGAGGAGGAAAAGAAGAGAAGGAGAAATAGGAAAAGGAAAAATAGGAGGAGAAAGAGGAAGAAGAAGAGGAGGAGAAGGAGGAAGAGAGGAGGAGGAGGAAGAGAAGGAGGAGGAAGAGAAGGAGGAGGAAGAGAAGGAGGAGGAGGAGGAAGAGGAGAAGTAGGAAGAAGAGGAGTAGGAGGAGGAAGGAGAGGAGGAAGAAGAGGGGGAAGAAGAGGAGGAGGAGGAGGAAGAAGAGAAGGAGGAGGAGGTGGGGGAGGAGAAAAACTAAAGAGAAGGTAGACCAGAAGTAGACGAAGAGAAAGATGAGGAAGAGGAGGAGGAGGAGGAGGAGGAAGAAGAGGAGGAGGAGGAGATGGAGTGGAAGAAAAATGAAAAATATTGAAGACCAGAAGTAAACGGAGGAGGAGGAGGCAAGGAAGAGGAGGAGGAGGAGGAAGAGGAGAAGGAAGGAGGAGAAGGAGGAGGAAGAGGAGGAGGAGGAGAGGAGAGGAAGAGGAAGAGGGAGAGGAAGAGGAGGAGGAAGGAAGTGGAGGAGGAGGAGGAGAGGGAGGAGGAGGAAGAAGAGGAGAGAGAGGAGGAGGAAGAGATGAGAAGAAAAACACAGAAGAGAGAGAAAAATAAAGAAGAGAGGAAGGGAGAGAGAGGAGAGAGAGGAGAGGGAGAGAGGAGAGGAGAGGGAGAATGAGGAGGAGGGAGAGAGAGGAGGGGGGAGGAGAGGAGGGAAGGAGGAAGGAGGGGAAGGGAGAAGAGAGGAGGGGGAGGGAGAAGAGGAGGGGAAAGAGAGGAGATGAGGAGAAGGAGGAGAGGGAAGGAGAAAGAGGACAGAAGAAGAGGAGAAAGGAGAAGAGGAGGGGATAGAGGAGGAGAGGAGAGGAGGAGAGGGGAGGTACGGGTGACATAGACAACGAACACCAAAAACATTGACAATATTCAAGAAATATTGACAATATCCAAGAAATATTGACAATATCCTGGGAAATCGCCTTTCAATAATAACAACATGGCCGCCTCGATCAAAGACATTGACGACAATGTTATTGTTGTTGTTGTGAGTAAACATTTCATGATCTTTGTAAAGCTCCCCGACCCCTTCACGGGCGAAGAGAAGTGGCCCTTAAGGGTGCTCCCTTCGCTTCGCCTTGCTTGTCTTCGTTTCGCTTTGCTTCGCTTGTCTTCGCTTTGGCTTGCTTGTCTTCGCTTTGCTTCGCTTGACTTCGCTTTGCTTCGCTTATCTTCGCTTCGCTTGTCTTCGCTTCACTTCGATTCGCTTTGCTTCTCCTCAATTCTCTTCGCTTTGCTTTGCTTCGCTTCGATTCTCTTCGCTTCGTTTTGCTTTCCTTTGCTTCGATTCTCTTCGCTTTGCTTTGCTTTGCTTTGCTTCGATTCTCTTCGATTCGCTTTGCTTCGATTCTCTTCGCTTCGCTTTGCTTTTCTTTGCTTCGATTCTCTTCGCTTTGCTTTGCTTTGCTTCGATTCTCTTCGATTCGCTTTGCTTTGCTTTGCTTCGATTCGATTTGCTTCGCTTCGATTTTCTTCGATTTGCTTCGATTCTCTTCGCTTCGCTTTGACTCTCTTCGCTTTGCTTTGCTTTCCTTCCACCATTGACGATAAAAATGGGAATAGAGAGATAGATAGATAGATAGAGAGAGAGAGAGAGAGAGAGAGAAGAGGGGAAGAGAGAGAAGGGAAAGAGAGAGAAGGGAAAGAGAGGAGGGAAAGAGTGGAGGAGAAGACGGGGAAGAAGTGGAAGGAGGAGCTAAGGAAAAAAATAGAAGAGGAGGAGGAGGAAGAAGACAGAGGGGGAGGAGGAAAGGAAAGAGGAAGAGGAGGGAGGAGGAGGAGGAGGAGGGTTAGGAGGGAGAAGAGGAAGAGAAGGAGGAAGGAAGAGGAGAAAGAGAAGGAGGAGAGAGGAAGCGGAAAAGAAAGTGATAGGATTAGGAGGGAAGAAGAAGGAGAAGAGAAGGAGGAAGTGGAGGAGGAGGAGGAAGAGGAAAAGAAGGAGAGATGAGGAGGAGGGAGGAAGAGAAAGAGGAAGAGGAGGAAGAGGAAGAGAAAGAGATAGGGTTAGAAGAGAGGAAGAGGAAGAGAAGGAGAAAGTCGAGGAGGAGGAGGAGAAGGAGGGAGAAAGAGAAAGAGAAAGAGAAGAGAGGAAGAGGCATGTTATTATTATTTATCTTATTTTTATCAATTCTTCACTCCCCCCCCCTCTCTCTCTCTCTCTCTCTCTCTCTCTCTCTCTCTCTCTCTCTCTCTCTCTCTCTCTTTCTTGATAATTTAGTTTGTATATTATTAAATTGTTATTATTTTTCGTACGCAGTTGATGTAGAAAATTAAATAATTTATTCATTTATTCATTTGTTTTGTATGTAGACATTATTAGACCTAAAAAAATAACAGTTGGACTCGTCGACAAAAAAAAAAATCGACGAGTTTTGACGAAATTTGATCAGTCTTCCCCGTCCGTTCGCCTAAAAAAATCACAAAACATTCGACGAGCTTCGACGAGTATCCAAACTCGTCGACTCGCCTCTCCCAATCGCAAAAACAGAAAAAAGCAAATAGGAAATTCGACGAGTTTTCGATGAATTTCGACGAGTCTCCCGCTCGTCGACTCGCCTCTCCCACTCTCCTAAAACCACAAGAAAAAATGACGATTTTTCAGTGAGGTTCGACGAGTCCCCCCGCTCACTCGTCAATTTGCACCTCCCACTCTCCTAAAAACGCAAGAAAAAAGTCGACGAGTGTTCGACGAGATTCGATGAGTCCCCCAGCCCGCTCGTCGACTCGCCTCTCCCACTCGCCTAAAACCACAAGAAAAAAGTCGACGATTTTTCGACGAGATTTGACGAGTCTCCAAACTCGTCGACTCGCCTCTCCCAGTTGCAAAACGTATCAAAAATCGACGAGTTTTCGACGAAATTCGACTCGCCTTCCCCATTCGTCTAAAACCACAAGAAAAAAGTCGACAATTTTTCGACGAGATTCGACGAGTTTTCGACGACATTCGACGAGTCTCCACCCTACCCCGTCTCTCGTGTCCACGAGTTTCGGCAACCCAGGAAACGACCCGGGCCGGCGAGCTGGCTGGCCTCGTCTCTTGTGACCTCGTTTGACACTGTCTGACCTGAGCCAGAGCGTCGATGACCTCGTTTCACAACCTAACTCATCTAACAGGCTCTCTAGCATTAGAAACTCCTAACAAATAAAACGAGGGACCGGGGACAGGGGTGGGATAGGATGATCTCCCCTCAACACCCCACTCAGAGCGTGAAAACCCCCAATATTCTGTTCACCGTCACTGTCCCCCTTTGGCAAAGGGGGACAGTAACGTGAATGTGCGTGTGATGTGCGTGTATGATCACAGCATTATTTATAGGTCGAATATTATTGAATACCTGACTCTCATCTGGGATGGAGAAAGCAGTTAATCACAAGTCGTGCACATGGTCTAAGGGATTGTGGTGGTTGGTGAATTATACTCATTTAGTTGTTTTTTTTATTTATTTGTATATATCCATTTATGTATTAATTTATTTGTTTATTTCATCATTTGTTTAAATATTTTTAGTGTCAAGGGCTTTCTGGGATTTCCATATATGGAATTGATGACACTTTAATAATATTAGTGAGATGCCAAAGGATCAAGCCTCTAAAAAATATAAAAATATGATAATAATGATGATAATAATAATAATAATAATAATAATAATAATAATAATAATAATAATAATAATAATAATAATATAATAATAATAATAATAATAATAATAATGATAATAATAATAATAATAATAATATACATCTCTAATCCACGTTCCCTAGAGCGAAGTCGCCTAATAGTACATCTCTAAAATTGTAATTGATAATTTCTCCCAACATTCTTCTCTAAGGTGTCTAAGTTCTCCTAATAGTTCTTCGTCTAATTCACATAGTCACACTAGAAGTCTCCTCTGTGATCATGTCTACGATCTTTATTGTTAATATTCTTCGACAAATGATTAAGGACCTTCGAAATGTGTTTCTGAATATTATTTCTACCATGTTCCTCTCATAGTTCTTCGTCTAATTAACATTGCCACAATCAAAGTCTCCTCTCAGACCATGTCTGTACTCATTGCTAATATCCTTCGACAAAAGATCAAGGTTGTGAATATTACTCCCGCCATATTCCTTTTTAGTTCTATGTCTTATCCATATTACCACAACTCCATAAATGTGTTAAATAACAACGTTCTTTTCGTAGTAACTCAACGTTTACTTAAATACAACGTTTGGTTCACAGTAATATTAAACTGCATCAAGTTTGTGTCCCTAAGAGAGTTGTCGTGAGTTTGGTGGTGGATACTGTCACTGTATTATCATCTTCTTCTGAATCAAAATTCTTGATTATTTGCTTCACCCTGGATAGGGTTGCGACCCTTACTCCTCTTCCTCCTCTTCTTTTTTCCTCTTCCTCCTGATCCTTCTCCTCTTCTTCCCCCTCTTCCTTCATGTGTTTGTTGTACTCGTATGTTGATAATCATACCCTTTATGTTCTCTGTAGTGTCTGTTGTCTCTCTTTCTGTGTGTGTTTGTGTGTGTGTGTGTTTGTTGAAGAGCTACATAAGCACAGCATGTGAAGAAGGGATAGAAGAGAAAGGCATTAGAGTAGCTAGGATGCAAATAAAGAAAAAATAAGAACGTGGATAATTTAGAACTGGCAGAAGGCTAGTCTGAGGTAATGAATATGAAATTAGCAATTTGAAAGTAGATGAAATACAAAATCGCAAGTTGAAATAATAATTAAAACTTTCCAGTTTGTATTCATTCATGAGAATAACTTTAAAGAAGTAAAATGAATATTTAGAAATGTGTTGAATGACAGAGCGAATACAAAATTTAGATCCTAGATGTTGGAAAATGGTAATTATATTACTAATTTACGAAGAAGAAAACGGGGAAGACCCCTTAAACGATAGACCCATGTCCTTGACCAATATGCAAGCAAAATCGTTTAAACAAGCTGAGAAAGACATTGACACAAGATTAGGAGCAGCCAATTTATATTCACATAAACTCGACAAAAATGCTACAAAAGAGAGAGAGAGAGAGAGAGTCAGGTGGATGACTACGTTTAGATCTGGAGAAAGCTTTTGATAGAGTTACAAAAAAAAAAAAATGCAAGTCTCTACCCATTCCCTTGGGTAAGGAGTAGGTGTTTGTGTGTGTGTGTGTGTGTGTGTGTGTGTGTGTGTGTGTGTGTGTACAACAACCACTTTGGTATGTAATTCCTTCTTATGTACTAAAGTACAGTGAGCGAATAAAAAGAAGTACAAAAGTATATCGGACGCAGTCCCTCTCTGACCCACGGAGAGAGGAACATGGTTGGCCTAAGGGTGGCCTTTTGTCCTACATTGTGAGTTGGTTGATATTTTGTCCTACTTTTTTATTATTTCTTTTATTCATTTATTATTATTTATTATCATTATCGTTATTATTATTATTATTATTATTATCACTATCATTATTATTATTATTATTATTATTATTATTATTATTATTATTATTATTATTATTATTATTATTATTATTATTATTATTATTATTATTATTATTATTATTATTATTATTATTATTATTATTATTATTATTATTATTATTATTATTGTTATTATTATTATTTTTACACACGTCATCTCTTGGGCTTTTTTATGTTGAAAGCTCTCGAACATGTAATTTAGTACATGTAATTTTTACTAAGTACATGTAGTTAAGTACCTTTGGTTAGTACATGTAACTTATACTTTTCATCTTTAAATCCTGTATTCTCTTAAATCAACATTACTGCAGAGTTTGTGTGTGTGTGTGTGTGTGTGTGTGTACTGTATGTACGCATATAAATGTGTATGTGTTCATGTGTACATATGCATGTGTATATGCGTATATTTACATACATACACGTACATCATAATATGCACACAAGAAGCCTGTATTATACATATGATGAAGTAATGAAGGAGAGAGAGAGAGAGAGAGAAAGGGAGAGAGAGAGAGCGTTTGGGTGTAGTACGTAGGAGTGAACTGGGATGGAGGAAAAAAGAGAGAAAATATGAAGAAAGAGTAGAGAGAAAGGGGTATGAAAAGGAGGAGGGGGAGGTGGTGGGGAGGAGGAGGAGAAGGAGGAGGAGAACTGAAAGGTCACAGATAGTGAGTATTGATCTTGAAGAGTTTCTGGGCCAACTCCAACTCCTCCTCCTCCTCCTCCTCCTCCTCCTCCTCCTCCTCCTCCTCCCCTTTCTTCTCCTCCCCCTCCTCTTCCTCATCTTCCTCCTCCTCCTCTTCCTCCTCCTTCCCTCCTCTTCCTCATCTTCCGCACCCTCCTCCTCCTCTTCATTCTCCTCTTCTTCCTCCTTCTCCCCTTTCTCCTCCTCCCCTCCTCTTCCTCATCTTCCTCCTCATTCTCTTCCTCCTCTTCGTCCTCCTCTTCTTTCTCCTCCTTCACTCCTCTTCCTCATCTTCCTTCCCCTCCTCCTCCTCTTCTTCATCTTCTTCCCCCTCTTCCTCCTCTTCCTACTCTTATACTCTCTCTTCATTCTTCTCCCCTTTCTCCTCCTCCCCCTCCCCCTCCTCATCTTCCTCCTCCTCCTACCCCTCCTCTTCTTTTCCCTCCTCTTCCTACTCTTCTCTCTTCCTCCTCTTCTTCTTCCTCCTCCTCACGTTAATCCTCCCCTTTCTCCTCTTCTTCCTCCTCCTCCTCCCCATACTCCTCCTCCTCTTCCCTATCCTCCTCCTCCTCTCCCTCCTTCTCTTCTTATTTCCCTTCCTTTTCTTCTCTCTTCTCTCTTCCTCCTCCTCTTCCTCTCCTTTCTCTTCCTCTTAATTCTTTTCCTCCTCCTCCTCCTCCTCCCCGTCCTCCTACCCCTCCTCCTCCTCCTCCCCTTCTTCTTTTCCCTCCTCTTTCTGCTCTTCTCTTTCTTCCTCCTCCTCTTCCTCGTCCTCTTCTTTTCCCTCTTCTTCCTACTCTTCCTCTCTCTCTTCCTCCTCCTCCTCCCCGTCCTCCTACCCCTCTTCCTCCTCTTCTTTTTCTTCTTCTTCTTACTCTTCTCTCTCTTCCTCCTCCTCTTCCTTCTCCTCCCCTTTCTCTTCCTCTCCATCCTCCTCCTCCTCCTCCTCTTCCTCCTCCTCCTCTTCCTCCTCCTCCCCTTTCTCCTCCTCTTCCTCCTCTTCATCTCCTCCTCTCTCCTCCTCCTCTTGCTCCTCTACCTCCTCTTCTTCTTCCTTTTCTACTCTTCTTCTCTCTCTTCCTCCCCATCTTTCTCCTCCTCCTCCTCTTCCTCCTCTTCTTCCTCCTCCTCTTCCTTTTCATCCTCCTCCTCTTTCTCGTTCTCTACCTCATCTTCCACCTCATCTTCTTCTTCCTCTTCCTCCTCATCTTAACCCTCTTCCTCCTCTCCTTCCTCCTCCTCTTCCTCTTCATCCTCCTCCTCTTTCTCGTTCTCTACCTCATCTTCCACCTCATCTTCCTCCTCCTCTTCCTCCTCGTCCTCCTCCTCCTCGTTCTCCTCTTCATCTTCTTCTCATTCTTCTTCCCCCTTTTCCTCTCCCATCAATTCCTCCTCCTCTTCCTCCTCTTCCTCCTCCTCCTCCTCCTCGGCCTATTCCTCAGGCTTTTCTCTCTCCTCCTCCTCTACCTCCTCCTCCTCCTCATTTTCCTCCACAGCAACCACGTCTGACTGACTGACACCTCCACTACTCCTCCACCCCCTCCACCCCCTCCACACTCCACATCCTCCTCCACATCCTCCTCCTCCTCCTACTCCTCCTCCTCCTCCTCCTCCTCCTCCTTTCTCTTCATTATCCTTCTCGTTTTCCTGTCCCATGTCCTGCATCTCCCTCCCTCTCTCTCTCTCTCTCTCTCTCTCTCTCTCTCTCTCTCTCTCTCTCTCTCTCTCTCTCTCTCTCTCTCTCTCTCTCTCTCTCTCTCTCATATTCATCCGTCTCTCTCTTGGTCTTCTGCTGTCGTATGTTATCGATACTTTAGAGAGAGAGAGAGAGAGAGAGACAGAGAGAGACAGAGAGACACCTTAGTGAACCTCTACGGACCAGAGGATCGCGTAATTGGAAGAAGGACGCTGACAATTTTTTATTTATTTTATTTATTTATTTTATTTTATTTGACTTTATTTTAATCTATTTCGTTTTGTTTTAAATTTCTATATTTCTCCTTTTCCCAACGCCGTACACACTTCCTCCTCCTCCTCCTCTTCCTCTTCCTCCTCTTCTTCTTCCTCTTCTTCCTCCTCCTCCTCCACTTCCTCCTTTTCTTCCTCCTTATCCTCCTCCTCCTCCTCTTATTCCTCTTCTTCCTCCTCTTCCTCTTCCTCTTCATCCCTTCCTCTTCCTTCTCCTTCTCCTCTTCCTCTTCTTCCTCTCCCTCTTCTTCCTCCTCCTCCTCCTCTTCCTTCTCTTCCTCCTCTTTCTTCTCCTCCTACTCCTCTTCCTCTTCATTCTCTCCCTCCTCTT
>NC_134788.1:24516364-24688864 GCF_046742065.1 Oratosquilla oratoria | reverse complement strand
TGATATAGTATTTGACTTATTTTCATTCTTAGACGTGATTAGACTTGTTTATTATCGTTTTGGGTTTTCTGAAAGTGATATTTTATAATCTTGTGTACTCTGGAACTTGATATGTATTTTGAATTAGCAACTTTAATTTTATTTTTCTTTACTGGGATAAATTTGTCACTAGAATTAGCAATGTC
The DNA here is from genome assembly GCF_046742065.1 of Oratosquilla oratoria. Taxonomy (NCBI): domain Eukaryota; kingdom Metazoa; phylum Arthropoda; class Malacostraca; order Stomatopoda; family Squillidae; genus Oratosquilla; species Oratosquilla oratoria. The sequence continues at coordinate 24,688,679 of NC_134788.1, read as the reverse complement.
ATCCATCTGACTTGGGACCACGGTCCATCAACACCCTATTCAGAATGGGGGGCCGTCTCTCCATAGGAAGACCACCTTGAGGGTCGCGATCAGTTGTGATGGCTTTCAGGGGTGTGGGGCGCAGCCTTGACGCTCTTGTTGTAGGTTGTAGGATTTTGTCTTTATGGCGACAAAAGAACTTCGACAAGGAAAATTCCTGCCAGTCTCTCTCTCTCTCCCTCCCTCTCCCTCCCTCTCCCTCCCTCTCTCCCTCTCTCCCTCTCTCCCTCTCTCCCTCTCTCCCTCTCTCCCTCTCTCTCTCTCTCTCTCTCCCTCTCTCCCTCCTAACTCTCTCTATCTCCCTCTCTCCCTCTCTCTCTCTCTCTCTCTCTCTCTCACTCTCTCTCTCTCTCTCTCTCTCCCTCCCTCTTCTCTCTCTCCCTCCCTCTTCTCTCTCTCCCTCTCCTCTCTCTCCCTCTCCTCTCTCTCCCTCTCCTCTCTCTCTCCCTCCCTCTCCTCTCCCCTCTCTCTCTCTCTCTCTCTCTCTCTCTCTCTCTCTCTCTCTCTCTCTCTCTCTCTCTCTCTCCTCTCTCTCTCTCTCTCTCTCTCTCCCTCTCTCTCCCTGTCTCCATGTCCCTCTGTCTCCCTGTCTCCCTGTCCCTCTCTCTTCCTGTCTCCCTGTCCCTCTCTCTCCCTCTCTCTCCCTCTCTCTCTCTCTGTCCTCTCTCTCTCCTCTCTCTCTCTCTCTCCTCTCTCTCTCTCCTCTCTCTCTCTCCCTCTCTCTTCTCCTCTCTCTTTCTCTCTCTCTCTCTCTCTCCCTCTCTCTCATCTCTCTCTCCCTCTCTCTCCTCTCCCTCTCTCTCTCACTCTCTCCCTCTCTCTCTCTCTCTCTCTCTCTCCCTCCCTCTCCCTCTCTCTCTCTCTCTCTCCCTCTCCCTCTCTCTCTCTCTCCCTCCCTCTATCTCCTTCTCTCCCTCACTCTATCTCCTTCTCTCCCTCACTCTCCTTCTCTCCCTCACTCTCCTTCTCTCCCTCACTCTCCTTCTCTCCCTCACTCTCCTTCTCTCCCTCACTCTCCTTCTCTCCCTCACTCTCCTTCTCTCCCTCACTCTCCTTCTCTCCCTCACTCTCCCTCTCTCTCCCTCTCTCTCCCTCTCTCTCCCTCTCTCTCCCTCTCTCTCCCTCTCTCTCCCTCTCTCTCCCTCTCTCTCCCTTTCTCTCCCTCTCTCTCCCTCTCTTTCCCTTTCTCTCCCTCTCTCTCCCTCTCTCTCCCTCTCTTTCCTCCCACCCTCTCTCTCCCTCTTATCCTCCCTCCCTCTCCCTCTCTTCCTCTCCCTCCCTCTCTCTCCCTCTCTCTCCCTCTCTCTCCCTCTCTCTCCCTCACTCTCCCTCTCTCTCCCTCTCTCCTCCCTCTCTCTCCCTCTCTCCTCCCTCTACCTCTCTCCTCCCTCTCCCTCTCTCCTCCCTCTCCCTCTCCCCCAACCCAACTTCCTCCCTCTTCCTCTCTCTCCTCTCCTTCCCCTCTCTCCTCTCCTTCCCCTCTCTCATCTCCTTCTATCTCTCTCATCTCCTTCTATCTCTCCAACCTCTCTCTCCATCTCTCCCCCTCTCTCCATCTCTCCCCCTCTCCCTCTCTCCATCTCTCCCCCTCCTTCCATCTCTCCCCCTCCTTCCATCTCTCCCCCTCCTTCCATCTCTCCCCCTCTCGCTCCATCTCTCCCCCTCTCGCTCCATCTCTCCCCCTCTCGCTCCATCTCTCCCCCTCTCGCTCCATCTCTCCCCCTCTCGCTCCATCTCTCCCCCTCTCGCTCCATCTCTCCCCCTCTCGCTCCATCTCTCTCCATCTCTCCCTCTCTCCATCTCTCCCCCTCTCTCCATCTCTCCCCCGCTCTCCATCTCTCCCCCTCTCTCCATCTCTCCCCCTCTCTCCATCTCTCCCCTCTCTCCATCTCTCCATCTCTCCCCCTCTCTCCATCTCCATCTCTCTCCATCTCTCCATCTCCCTCTCTCTCTCTCTCCATCTCTCTCTCCCTCCATCTCTCTCTCCATCTGTCTCCATCTCTCTGTCTCCATCTCCCTCGCTGTCTCTCAGGAAGCCGGCGGGACCCCCCCGGCCGTCGGGCGGGGCCGGCAAGGGTGGCCGGCCCCGTCGTCAGCCGGCTGCCGGCTCGTGGGCGGGGTTCGCGCGCCTACGCGCCCACACACGCCCTCCTATGACATTTCAGTTTTGTACTATGAAACGGGACTCCACACACACACACACACACACACACACACACACACACACACACACACACACACACACACACACACACACACACACACACACACACACACACACACACACACACACACACACACACACACACACACACACACACACACACACGCACACGCACACGCGCACACAATTAGGTTAAAGGTTAACCCAACCCCCCACATTATACTTCACCCTCTTCATCCTGGTCACTGGTTATTCTAATCTAGAAGAAATTGAATCTAGGTAAGAACTCGAACCAAAGGGGTAGAAGTGGATTAAAGGGAGCTTAGACTATTAAAGGGAGCCTCGGTGAAGTGTAATAGCTTGCATGGGCTCACAGTTAAAGGGTTTCCATGTGTATGTATATGTGTGTATTTATATGTATAATGTATATAGCACCCTGACAGTCCTATACGTGTGTGTGTGTGTGTGTGTGTGTGTGTGTATGTGTGCGTGTGTGTGTGTGTGTGTGTGTGTGTGTGTGTGTGTGTGTGTGTGTGTGTGTGTGTGTGTGTGTGTGTGTGTGTGTGTGTGTGTGTGTGTGTGTGTGTGAGAGAGAGAGAGAGAAAAACTTGTTCATTAACGGGCGCCCTTTCCCTCCTTGTTTGGTATGTTTCTTCTCCAAGGACCTTAGATCCACAAAAACAGGACCAGCAGCCTCTATTGTCTGCTTGTCCAAGATGAGAGGTTGCAGGTTGTAGGTTGCACCTCCAGAAGTCACCTTTCCGTCCTTCAACCTCGGCTTATCATAACTGTTCTTGTTTGGCTTTGAGGAAAAAGAAAATTATTTCAAAATGTCACAAGTTTGATATTTGTCTTCAACTTCCGCGCAACCGAGCCTGGAAGGCCTCCTTAACCCATTCAACTCCGATGACAAGATGTCTTGTCATTTGGTCAAATAAAACAAAAAATCATAAAACACCAAAATGTTTGATCAAACACCAGAAAAATATGACGTCATTCCTCGCTTCGCTGCGAGCGAAGCGAGGATTGACGTCATATTTTTCTGGTGTTTGATCAAACATTTTGGTGTTTTATGATTTTTTGTTTTATTTGACCAAATGACAAGACATCTTGTCATCGGAGTTGAATGGGATAAGAGTCTCGCTGATGAAGTCTCGTCTAGGTAGTGTGCTAGTTTCTAGACCTCATCTAGCTCATGAGCCACTGAGACTTCTTGGTCGTCGTCTTTGAGATCTAGATTTTTTGTTTTTCAAAATCCTCTTGAAGAAATTTCGACTTGAATTTCAAAATCCTCTTGAAGAAATTTCGACTTTCGAATTTGGAAATATTCAAGAAAATTCGATTTTTGAATTTCAAAATCTTGAAGGAATTTCGACTTTTGAATTTGGAAATCTTGAAGAAATTTCGACTTTGGAATTTCAAAACCCTCTTGAAGAAATTTCGACTTTTGAAGTTGAACCTCTCAAAGGTGGAGGGTCCACGTGAAATCCACTCGAGACCATACAAGTGAAAGTACTAAACGAAATCTGAGAATTTGTGCTTTCTCTCGCTCTCGCTCTTTCTTACTCTCTAACTCGTTCTTACTCTCTAACTCGTTCTACCTCTCTTAACTCGTCCTTCCTCTCTAACTCGTTCTTGCTCGCTCTCCATCTCTCGCAGTCTCTTTCTCTCTTGCTCTCGCTCTTTCTCCCCCTCCCCCTTCCCCTCCCTCTCTTCTTACCCCACCCTATCTCTCCTCTTTTACCCGTCCCTCTCCTCTCTCCTCTCTCTCCTCACTCTCCTCACTCTCCCCTCACTCTCCCCCTCTCCCCCCCTCTCTCCCCCTCTCCCCCTCTCTCCCCCTCTCCTCCTCCCCCTCTCCCCCTATCCCCCCTCTCCCCCCTCTCTCACTCTCCCCCTCTCCCCCCTCACTCTCCCCCTCTCCCCCCCTCTCCCCCTCTCTCCCCCTCTCTCCCCCTCTCCCCTCACTCTCCCCTCACTCTCCCCTCACTCTCCCCTCACTCTCCCCTCACTCTCCCCTCACTCTCCCCTCACTCTCCCCTCACTCTCCCCTTCTCTCCCCTCGCTCTCCCCTTCTCTCCTCTCACTCTCCCCTCACTCTCCCCTTCTCTCCCCTCACTCTCCCCTTCTCTCCCCCACACTCCCCTTCTCTCCCCCACACTCCCCTTCTCTCCCCCACACTCCCCTTCTCTCCCCCACACTCCCCTTCTCCCCCCCACACTCCCCTTCTCTCCCCCCACACTCCCCTTCTCTCCCCCCACACTTCCCTTCTCTCCCCCCACACTCCCCTTCTCTCCCCCACACTCCCCTTCTCTCCCCCACACTCCCCTTCTCTTCCCCTCTCCCCTCTCTCTCCCTCCCCTCTTCTCTCCCCTCACTCTCCCCCCCCCCCCCCCTCTCTCCCCCCTCCCACCCCCCCCCACACTCCCCTTCTCTCCCCACACTCCCCCCCCCCCACACTCCCCTTCTCTCCCCCCACACCCCCCTCCCCCTCCCCCCCACTCCCCTCACCTCCCCCCCCCACTCCCCTCTCCCCCACTCCCACCCCCTCCCCCCACACTCCCCCCCCCCCTCACTCCCCTCTCCCCCCCCCCTCCCCCCCTCCCCCCCCCACACTCCCACTCCCCCCCACCCCCCCCTCCCCCTCCCCCCCCACACTCCCCTTCCCCCCCCCCCCACCCCTTCTCCTCCCCCCTCACTTCCCTCCTCTCTCCCCCCCCCACTCCCCTACTCGCCCCCCACACTTCCCTTCTCTCCCCCCACACTTCCCTTCTCTCCCCCCACACTTCCCTTCTCTCCCCCCACACTTCCCTTCTCTCCCCCCACACTTCCCTTCTCTCCCCCCACACTTCCCTTCTCTCCCCCCACACTTCCCTTCTCTCCCCCCACACTTCCCACTCCCCCCACACTTCCCTTCTCCCCCCCAACACTTCCCTTCTCTCCTCCCCACACTCCCTTCTCTCTCTCCCCCCCCACACTTCCCTTCTCTCCCCCCACTCCCCCCCCCCACACTTCCCCTCCCCCCCACACTTCACCCCTCCCCCCCACTCTCCCTCTCCCCCCCCCACTTCCCTTCTCCCCCCACACCCCCTCCCTCCCCCCCCCTCCCACACCCCCTCACTTCCCTCCCCCCACACTTCCCCTCCCCCCACACTTCCACTCCCCCCGCCCTCCCTCTCTCCCCCTCACTCCCCTCTCCCCCCCCCCCCCCTCCCCCCCCCCCCTCTCCCCCCTCCCTCTCTCTCCCCCCCACACTTCCCTTCTCTCCCTCCCCCCCCTCTCCTCCCCCCCCTCCCTTCTCTCCCCCCTCTCCCTCCCTCCCTCTCACTCTCCCCCCACACTCCCCCCCCCCATCACTCCCCTTCTCTCCCCCATCACTCCCCTTCTCTCCCCCATCACTCCCCTCACTCTCACTCCCCTCCCCCTCACTCTCACTCCCCTCCCCCTCACTCTCACTCCCCTCCCCCTCACTCTCACTCCCCTCCCCCTCACTCTCACTCCCTCCCCTTCACTCTCACTCCCTCCCCTTCACTCTCACTCCCTCCCCTTCACTCTCACTCACTCCCCCTCTCACTCACTCCCCCTCCCACTCACTCCCTCACTCTCACTCCCTCACTCTCACTCACTCCCTCACACTCACTCTCACTCCCTCACTCTCACTCTCTCCCTCCCCCTCACTCACTCCCCTCACTCCCCTCCCCCTCTCACTCACTCACTCCCCCTCACTCACTCCCCCCTCCACTCCACCTCCCCCTCTCACTCACTCCCTCACTCTCACTCACTCCCTCACTCTCACTCACTCCCTCACTCTCACTCCCCCTCACTCTCACTCCCCCTCACTCTCACTCCCCCTCTCTCACTCCCCCTCACACTCACTCCCTCTCACTCCCTCTCCCTCACACTCACTCCCACCCCCTCACACTCACTCCCACCCCCTCACACTCACTCCCACCCCCTCACACTCCTCCCACCCCCCTCACTCACTCACTCCCCCCCCTCACACTCACTCCTCTCCCCCCCTCTCTCACTCACCCCCCCTCACACTCTCCCCCTCCCACTCACCTCTCCCTCTCACACTTCACTCCTCACACTCACACTCACTCCCCCTCCCACTCACTCCCCCTCACTTTCACTCCCCCTCACTTTCACTCCCCCTCACTTTCACTCCCCTCACTTTCACTCCCCTCACTTTCACTCCCCTCACTTTCACTCCCTCACTCCCTCCCCCTCACTTTCACTCACTCCCTCACTCTCACTCCCTCACTCTCACTTTCACTCCCTCACTCTCTTTCACTCCCTCACTCTCTTTCACTCCCTCACTCTCTTTCACTCCCTCACTCTCCCTCCCCCTCCCTCACTCTCCCTCCCCCTCCCCCTCTCCCCCTCCCCACTCTCCCTCCTCTCTCCCCCTCACTCTCCCTCCTCCCTCCCCCCCACTCTCCCACTCCCTCCCCCCCCCCTCTCCCTCCCCCCCACTCCTCCCCCACTCCCCACCTCCCCCCCCCCCTCACTCCCCCCTCTCCTCCCTCACTCCCCCCTCTCCGCCCTCACTCCCCCCCCCTCCCCCCCCCCCTCTCCACCCCCACTCCCCCCCGCCCTCCCTCCCCCCCCCTCTCCGCCCTCTCTGCCCCCTCTCCGCCCTCACTCCCCCCTCTCCGCCCTCACTCCCCCTCTCCGCCCCACTCCCCCCTCTCCGCCCTCACTCCCCCCTCTCCGCCCTCACTCCCCCCTCTCCGCCCTCACTCCCCCCCCCCCACTCCCCTCTCCGCCCTCACTCCCCCCTCTCCGCCCTCACTCCCCCCTCTCCGCCCTCACTCCCCCCTCTCCGCCCTCACTCCCCCCTCTCCGCCCTCACTCCCCCCTCTCCGCCCTCACTCCCCCCTCTCCGCCCTCACTCCCCCCTCTCCGCCCTCACTCCCCACCCCCCTCACTCCCCCCCCCCTCCCCCCCCTCTCCGCCCTCACTCACTACCCCCTCCGCCCTCACTCACTACCCCTCTCCGCCCTCACTCCCCCCTCTCCGCCCTCACTCCCCCCTCTCCGCCCTCACTCACTACCCCTCTCCGCCCTCACTCCCCCCTCTCCGCCCTCACTCCGCCCTCACTCCCCCCTCACTCCCCCCTCTCCGCCCTCACTCACTACCCCTCTTCGCCCTCACTCCCCTCTCTCCCCCGCTCACACTCACTCCCCCCTCTCCTCCACTCACACTCACTCCCCCCTCTCCTCCACTCACACTCCCTCAATCCCCCTTCGGTCCCCGTCCTCCTCCTCCTCAGGATTTTCCTAGACAATGGGTCTGTCTTCAGTCGTCGTTCCGCAGGGTTGGGTTATCTCGCCGGCTTTGTTTATTTCATGACGAAGATTGATCTCAAAATTTAATATCTCTGCTGGGGTTCCCTGCACGTTCTCTAGACGTTCCTCCACGTTCTTCTTCAGAACGTTCTTGATGCAATTTTCCACACGAACCTAAACGTTCTCGTCTTTGGACGAACATCCCATTGCAGTCCATCTACAGGCTCGGATTTGCTCGCTGAATACCAACTCCCTAACTCTCCCTGCCCCCCCCCCCTACTACGCCCCACCCCCTTCTCCGGCCCCAAGGTAACCGGCTACGGTCGTCGGGGGAGGGGAGGGGAGGGGCTTGGATTCCATAGGTCACTCAGGAGATAGTTGCAAGGGGAACCTTTAGAGTTTGATCTAATTGGGGCAACATGACCTTAGCTCCTACCTCGCTCTTGCCTTTCTCCTCTCCTCCTCCCCCTCCTCCTCCTCCCCTAACCCTCCTCCTCCTCCCCTAACCCTCCTCCTCCTCCCCTAACCCTCCTCCTCCTCTTCTTCCCCTAACCCTCCTCCTCCTCTTCTTCCCCTAACCCTCCTCCTCCTCTTCTTCCCCTCCCCTAACCCTCCTCCTCCTCTTCTTCCCCTCCCCTAACCCTCCTCCTCCTCTTCTTCCCCTAACCCTCCTCCTCCTCTTCTTCCCCTCCCCTAACCCTCCTCCTCCTCTTCTTCCCCTCCCCTAACCCTCCTCCTCCTCTTCTTCCCCTCCCCTAACCCTCCTCCTCCTCTTCTTCCCCTCCCCTAACCCTCCTCCTCCTCTTCTTCCCCTCCCCTAACCCTCCTCCTCCTCTTCTTCCCCTAACCCTCCTCCTCCTCTTCTTCCCCTAACCCTCCTCCTCCTCTTCTTCCCCTAACCCTCCTCCTCCTCTTCTTCCCCTAACCCTCCTCCTCCTCTTCTTCCCCTAACCCTCCTCCTCCTGTTCTTGCTCCTCCACCTCCTCCACTTCCTCCTCCTAACCCTCCTCCTCCACTTCCTCCTAACCCTCCTCCTCCACTTCCTCCTAACCCTCCTCCTCCAATTCCTCCTCCTCCTCCTCCTCCTCTTCTTCCCCTAACCCTCCCCCTCCTCTTCTTCCCCTAACCCTCCCCCTCCCTCCTCTTCCTCCTCTTCCTCCTCTTCCTCCTCCGATCCGTTATCCCATAAATGTTGTGTGTGTGTGTGATAGGCATGTACACGAACACATGTATACACGTGTTTACATGTACATATGCCCATAGGTGTACATTTATGTATACATGTATGGGTGTACAAATGTTTACGTACATAGGTGTATACGTGTACATTTGCGTAGGTGTACATGGTTTTGTATGGTGTGTACATGTGCTCAGGTGTATGCACACCTATGTACATTAGTGTCCAGGTATATGTACAGTTGTGCACAGTAGTGTATATAATGTATACACATGTACATACATCCATGCGTGTGCAGATAACGTGCATAGGTGTACAAATGTGTGTACACAGTTACTGCCTTAGATTGCCTCAAAACTCGTAGAAACTGGCATCTTCAGGCCGGCACCAGAAATGTCTCCAAAAAATGTGGACAATTTTGTTGGTTTAAGAACGATTTCGTACGATTTGTCTGCTGCTTTTGAACGAAGAAATAGGGAAAGTAGAAAGGGAAAAAAAATAATAAAGGTGCAGCATTCACTCCGGAGACTTGGAACCGGCCCTTGGGGTTGCATCTCGCGGTTAATGTGAAAGTGTTGGGTTCCAGAGATGAAGCGGGGAGATGGTTCTTACTGACGTACGTACATCATGACTACCGCGTGCAGTTGTGCACACAATAAATCGACATGTGTGCATGTACACAAACGTGTGTGTGTGTGTGTGTGTGGTAAATGCGAACGTACAGAAATTAATGTATGCGTAGATGTAGTATATACAGTTCTACATGTCTTCAATATTTAGCTTATCAGAACACAAGTCACATGTCCAGGGAACCTAAACTGGGTATACAAACGCATTTCAATGAGTCACCCCAAGTGCGTATAATCAAATACGATATTAAAATCCACGTGAACTTAAAAGTTCTGTCCAAATCTATTTGTATACGAACCCGGCACGAAAATCTAGGACCTAGTTCGTCTCTACTAGTCTTGCGAGGGCGTTGCGTCATTCTAGTTGTTGTAATTGTGTAAATATTTAAACTCGAGACGACAGCTTTAATCTACAAGATTGGGCTAGTCCCTTGCACGTCTATAAGCACCCTGCAACGAGCTGCTCGTTGATCTGAAAACCCCCTTTTGCCTTCCCCGAAGTTCATATGAATTATGTGGGTAGTGTCCTTCCCATCGTTTAAGTTTGTCATTGATCGATCACACTCTTACCACGAAAGACAGAAACCCTTCGACCAGGGAAGTTGGGAAACCACACGCACACAGTAGCAAACCCCATATATGGGGGATTTCACAATCGACAGATACTAAAGGTACTCTCCTTATATGGGACTAGTTCCACATACTTCATCTCTAGTGGAAAAAAAAAACGATCAATCGCAGAGTTGATTCTAGGAGAGGGACATCTGAGTGCATTCCAGACAGGGTGAGAGTGGTCACATCAACTCGGTAATCGGACACCATTCCAACCAAGGATGTCTGACTTAAGAAGTTCGAGGACTGGCTAGACCATTGCACAAAACTGCTTGGCTGGGGGGGGGGGATTTCAAATCTGCCAGAGGTTGGGCATTATTTAAAGAGTGGGTCGTATGCATGACTGATCATCAATGGGAGTCTTAAGCAAGGTTTACACGCTACGATAAATTGTAGCGATTTATTGTAATGAAAAGGTTGTTACAATTTGTCATTACGTGTAAACAGGAGATCGTAGCGATAAAAAATATGACGTCAGTAGTCCTCGCTTCGCTCGCGCTTCGCTGCGAGCGAAGCGAGGACTATGACGTCATATTTTTTATCGCTACGATCTCCTGTTTACACGTAATGACAAATTGTAACAACCTTTTCATTACAATAAATCGCTACAATTTATCGTAGCGTGTAAACCTTGCTTTAGTAACGTGATAGGTCATAGTTCTGTGGTCAGGCAGGCGTGGTGCACAACTTCAGAGGGGAACTAGCATTCCTTTGAATTGTCCCTCGATATTAGGTTGAACCCCCAAGACACCTCATCCCTGACCTTTCCTCGCGTGAAAGTGTCCCACAGATCCACAAGGTCGACAAGAGAACTTCGTGCTTCGAGAAGGTCCGAGGCTTGTAGTCGACCAAAAAAGTAAAGGGGGGAGGGGAGAAAATGTACAAAGAATATTCACACGAGCTTATGAGCAGTCTTGAGTTGACCAACGTTCCTGATCAGTAATCTGGGCCTTGCACGTCAGTTTTGTAACCGGCTTTGTTCAAAACCTGGTCGATCCTGGGATACCATGAACATCCACACCCCAAGTTCCCAGATATGAAATCTAGGAACGTGTGACACCTTTAAAATCCACAGCTAGATCTGGTCTGTGCCTGTTAAGGTGTTAAAGGTTACTAGTGTTTATATAACTTGTCTGAATCCAGACGAATGGGACGTGAGTCACTGTAAGCTTCGTTCTTTCATTCCCTGTGGCTCGGAGGACTCTCACTTGCGCAGTAGTAGTCGGCAAGAGTGACAGTGGTTCTAGTATCGAGAACCATGGCCTCTTCCCCTCCTTTCACTATCAACCAACTCTAGACGTCTTTCAAGGATGCACCATAACCCAGTGCTAATGAAATTACCTCTGTGTTATCTGAATGTTTTAGATTTGAGTTTGTAATAACCCTTTACGTTCAGCAAGATCAGTGATAGGTATAACCCATGACACTAGTCTTACCTGTACCCGAATCCGGGCGTGGCACCGCCCCCAGACAGAGAGACGTCCGGTCTCGCCGGATAGTATGGGTGTTGCGGCACCAGAAACCCGGTGTTCAAGGTGCCAACCCCGATGGTGGTCACTCGGTGCATGACAAACGTCACGTGGGGGGATGTCAACATACATGTGTGTCATATGTCATCAGTTTCTCATCGGGGGGAGGGGGTTGGTGGCTTTCCGTCTTTCATGTTGTCACTTTGGTTAGAAGGGAACCACAATATGAACACCAGCCATCTAGCGGCGAGAGCTCCAACTCCTTTCTCCGCACTACTGCACCCGTATCCATGGTAACGACGGGTCAGAGTTGGGGATCGAACTTGCTGAAGCTAAGGTGCAGCAGGGTACTGCTACCTACCTCCAAGCAGCGGTGGGCTCTTCCCGGTGATGTGGCAGGGGCAAAGTGTCCTTGTTCCTCCCGTGTGATTCAGAGGTCAGGTAGCTTGCATGCAGTGTCAGAACACTGGAATGATCTAGAACAACACGTCCCCCCCCCTCCTCCTCCTCCCCCCCCTTTCAAGCAACAGAAATTTAAACCTCGTCTTGGAACAGAAACCTGTGTAGATGTTGTATGGATTCCTTTGCCATGTTATGTCGGGTTTGGTTCGTTGATGGCATAGACCAGGTTTTTTTTTCTTTCGACATTTCATATGTATCCCAAACGTATAGAATTGTTTCTTGGAATTCGCTTTTACGTTTTGTCAACAGTGAATTAGTATGTTTGTAAACCTGCATAATGAGCCTGTATCCCTTGTGGTTGAGAAACTCCGTCATAAGTAATATAGCTGGATTCATGGATGCATTTCAAGGCTTCTTGTGTCGTAAGATCGACACCGGTTACAACTCGTGACGTCATAGGGTATGGCGTCATCTGATATATTTCCATTTCCCTTGTGGTAATAGGTAGTTTTCCGCCCAGGATGGTATGTCTTTAAAGCAGATAATCATGTAAAAGCGCTGGAAAAGCTCCATTGCTTGGAATTTAAGCGTCCTTATGACGTCAAGTCTGCTGTGAAATGCGATAGGCAGGAAAAAAAACCCAGCCGATTACATCATAGTTTTTACAAGAACCAAATGGCGCTTCTTCTAAGAAAGATGTTACCACATTGGCAGACTTATCCCTAGTTTTAATTCCAAGTAGGGCCTAATTTTCCATTCTTTTTGAACTGTTTGTCTTAACACTACGGGATGTAAATGTGACGTCATCACGCCTTGCTTAATATCTGACCACAAGCATGTCAAATCTCTTTGTACATTTTCCACGTAGGGAGTGAAGAAAGTTGATCGATCAAGACCCTTTATCTCTGAATCCCCCCCACACCCACCCCACCGGTCGACATTAGCTGTGCAACACTAGTCCCAGAAGTATGTCGTTGTTGAAGGGTATGGAACGCTGCATCCAGACATATTTGAACCGAACTGTCGCCTTGTATCTGCGTACCTTTCCCTTTTATTTTTACCCTGCCTATTGTCAGCTCGTTTTATTGCTTACCTCGGTGCATAGGCAGGAGGCACCAGAGGCAATGTAGAAACCGTACGGTGAAGATACTGCGTTGGAGTATGAGGCCTGGCCTCCCTGCTCCAACTGGAGCCGAGGTATTGATTGGAGACTCGGAGTGGACTGACGGTGCGTGTGTGGAGAGGATAGGGGGGGACGTGGAGGAGGGCAGAAGCAGCTCGATGGTGCAGGCTAAGTACAGGTAGTGTGTTAGTGTGTTTTGTGAATGTGTGTGTATGTTGATTGCGTTATGTTGTGTGATTGTTGATAATGTCAGTTTTGGTAACGGCTACGCTATGCCTCTGTAGAAATGCCTGTCCCTGTTCTGCACAGTCACTTGACATACCTATACCCCAGGCATGCTTTACAGCAGGGAAGCCATCCCAGAAGTCTAGTCCTTCATAGTCGAAATAGGTCAAACGGAGTCGAATGCCTCCTCCCTTCCTCCCACTCCCATCAAGACCCCAGATCCCCCCACCTCTCTCTCTCTCTCTCTTTCTCTGCGTTTGAGCGCCTACGAGGAAGTGACCTTTCTATATTAGGCTTCTGAACACTTGTGTTCAGAGACGCGCTAAAGTAGTCTCGTTAACCTCAGCACAGTGTTCCTCTCGGGTTCATACCCGGGGAGTGGGGTAGGGGGTATTCGACTTGGGTATTCCGCAGGATCCTGGCCATCGAAACGCCCAGTCAGGTCCGTTAACCACCTGGTCTAGAAACGGCCAGTGTAGCTTGTTTTGGAACGTCGAAATAAAGTAATGATCCTCGTAACTCCAGCATAGCTGCTTCAAATGTTTTGTTGACCTGTATCTAAAGTAGGTTTCACGGCAGGAAAAAAAAAAGGCTACCACGGAATATCGGCTCTGCATCGTAAGAATGCTACGAAGGGTTTAGATATATAAACTGCATGTGCATAGGCAAGAAACGACGCGGTAGACGTGTGTTGTACGACTTCTTTGTGATTCAACTTGCCAAGTGCGTCGAGTCATTTTTTTTATTAGTTTACATTTGGTGTGGTCTAGGGCGATGCTTAAATCCAGGTTTACTGCGAGTGGATGAGGAGAGAATATGAGATGCATGTAGTAGTCGTAGTATTAGTAGTAGCGGTAATAGTAGTAGGAAAGAGCGATATCACGGGAGAAGCAACGTTAAAGGGTGTAGCGGTCTTGGTAAACTCTAACTGCTCTTGACTCAAAGGTGAGAATAGTTTGCCTGCACTACACCAGCCGTGCACGAGAAGAGATACTGCCGAATTTGGCGCCATGAGATGCAATGTCATGATGGAAAATTTCCACTTGTGGGTTAATTATGCAGTGCAGCAGAACTCGGTGTGAGCATAAACATTCAGTCTTATAATCTAACAAGTTGAAAAGTCAGCCATGGTGTGTGTATATTAATTTTAGCAAGCATTATCTTCAAGATTATAGACAATATAAAAGTTTAGTACATCCGAAGGAAATGTTTGTCCTGAAACGATTATGGAAACTAGTTTTGATATTGTTTTTTTAAACATTTGTTTATGAATTAGTTTTTTTTTTGTCTATAGTGAATGTATCGTATCAGTGGAATGCACTTTTCTTTTTGTACGAACGGTAGGGTGTTTGACGACTGGAAGCCAAGAGCTGCGTAGGGCCTTGGTGACGGATGTTAGAAAGTAAATAGTAGATGAGTCATTGCGAGGAATACATATTGATACAAATAAATATAAAGAGTGGTTCATCCGTGAAGGCAAATGTCCAAACGACTCTATAAATAGACAGGATGTCTGTCGACGGATTTTTTCAAGTACGCACTGACAAACTAAACGGAAATGGGTGGGGGAGGGATAGAAGAAAGTAGACAAAGGAGGGTGAATTCAACGAGTTGCTTCACTGGATTCGTTGGAAATTGACAACGGCTTTTTCAGTCTTTAATAGTTTGTAGATGGATTATTGAGTGAAGGTTGTGGTAGAGTTTCACGTTTTATTTTTATATATATATATAATCGCTATAGGACGAATGACGGTTTACATGATTTTGAAATTTGATAGGGTTGGAATAAGCGTGGCGAACATGCCAAGAACGTAATTTTTTCCAGCAGAATGAGAAATTTAATCAACAATGGTAAACCGTAAAATCAAAGGTGACCTTCAGACTCTGGGAAATAATGATTCACTTGAAGTAGAAAATTGTCGACTGGTCGATGTTAAAGCACAAGCCTCGTCATTATTGTTTATTGTACTTGTATGTGCGTCACCTCTATATGAAAAAGTCTGCCACAGAATCAACGCCCCAGCTCTCCCTTCTCGTGTTTGCTCACATTTTTATTGATTTTTTCTCTCGTTCACCACTTTCTCCTATTTCTCCCGCCAGTTTGAGTACCACAATGATCGTTCAGGAATGTATTGAAAACCCGCGGCCCCAAGATAACCACCAACGGTCCTCGGGTGGTCCTTTGTCACCGGTTGTCAGTTTGTCTTACAAATCGTTAGGTGTGTTGATGGGGTAAGGCGAACAGTAATGGACGATTCTTTTGCTACCTACATCTCGTAGGGCCGTCTCTAGCAGATACTTGTATCTTTGTGTTAAATTTAGAAAAAATCTCGCTGATCAGCTTTTTCCACCTATTACGAGGGTTAGCCTTTACAATAACCCACGATTGGGAATATTGCATCCTCACTGTGCAAAGGAATTGTTTTTAAGCTATCTTCACTTGGGGAAACCATAATCGAACAATAATTTGGCAGCGTCACCTTGGCAGTATGTAAAGTATCGAAAGGTGTACATTTTAGGTTGAATATTTTGCGAAAGCGAGTGTATGTTGTGCGTTTGTGTATAACTTAGTAATTTCACACGGTACGATTTGCATTATATAATATCGTACATTTGCCCAGGAGCGTAAATATTATCTTTATTCGCAATTTATATTTTATTTTTTTAATCTTTTTATTTATCATTTTAGTTATTTTATCTGGAAATGTACAGCGTGGCCAAAATGGCGAAAGTACAGTGCATGCATTATATTTTAATCATTAATTTCCCAGTCCATAGGTCCCAGTTCCAATGATTTGGTACACCCTGTTTTGTGAATAGAATGACGTACTATTAAGTTTTGTGTGGATGTAGTTTTGCTAACCCTGTAAGTTTCGCTGGAAAAAGTGAGTCTTGGGCCTGATAAACCTATTTGAGGTTTTTGATAATTGTAGTTTAGCATTTCCCCATAACTTAACCTCCCAGCCCATTCCTAGTTTGGTAAATCTTTGGTAAATCACCCTCATAGTGATGCATTCACTTAGATATTTCAAATGGATTTTACTTTCCAAAGTATTTTTCTTTTCTACAGGGTAGCAAAACAAAGCTTTGGGTTTGGCGAGTGTTGTCTTTTGTTTGTCTACCTCTTAAGTCCCACCTTATTTTCCGACCCCAAATTATGTAATATGTTGGTTTTGTTTAATTTGATTTCCGTGTGGGTTGGTTTTCTTTTAATGTTTTTGTTGATTTTTTTTTTCTTTTATGTTGGTGAGTCGGTGCAAAGGTGGAAGTTTTGTTGGTTAAAAATTTGACACCAGTGGTACGTTTGTCGACTTTCCTTGCAGAGTGATAGAACCGATTCGTATCGACATGCCACCGATAGAACGGTACCTGATGATAACCTCACCATCAAGGGAGATCCCAAGGTACAACAACAACAACAGCAACATCATCAGAGGAGAGATACTCGTCATGCACACTACACTTGATATATATATAAATAGACTTTGACCACCTGATTTTTTTTTTGAGTTGGCATACTTCTTCTGTTCCTTTTTTATTTCAGTTTGTATTTTTTTTATTATTTTTTTTTTTCTTCTTTCGTCTATCTTTCAGCTTGATGTCTTCCGTAGCAGAGTTTTTACTTCGGAGCATTTTTCTTCATCTTGACAGAACGATTGATATAATTTCTGAATAACGGTTGAAAGTTGAAATAGCTAAAGTATACAGACACCTCGTTATAATATTGTGAATTGTTGAAGATTAAACTCAGTATTTTGAATCTCCAAACTTTTGGATTAGAGCAAGAAAATCGTTCTTGATTGATGAAAGAAGAATGTACACAATTTCTTAAATCTGTTGCACCATATTTTGTGTGCGCGCGTGTGCGTGTATGTGTGTGTGCGCGTTACATACTCGACTTGTTTCGCTGTCCCATGCATGTGCAAATTCCTGTACACCTTGTCACAATTCCCAGTATATTGGTGCAGTCCTGTAGACGCAGACCCTAGAATTTCTAGAACCTTCTAGAAAAGAAGTTTGAATCTAATGCCTGTTACCGTATTCAGCACACTTTTTTTTCATACGATCAGCTTCGTATTTTGCCCATCCTGTATTTTCCTGCTTCGCCTCAATGACGTCACCTATTATTTCCAGCACATTGATTTATCTAACACTTGTTTGATTGCTTGATGTATTTTAATTTGCATTTTATACTTCGTAAAACCTATCCACATTTTATTTAAAACGTGATTTGTTTTATTGCTTGACAGTTTTGTATTTTCTTTTGTACTTCGTAGAACCTGTCTGTTTGAATGTTTTGTATGATGAAATCCGTTGCAACGCCAAAATGTACAAGTTCCCTGAGTTTTCTTAGTATTTGATCCTGTCCATGATCCTTCTTCCTTATCCGTGCATGCAGCATTTCATTTAAGAATAGAGGTTAGGTGAGGAATTATTGCATGGGATTCACTTGTATTTGATAACAGATAAGATTGCATGTTTGCAGTGCTCCGTACCACACAGTTGTGGCGAGATCGGTTGTGGAATCAAATAGTCTTCTGCATTTACTTCACCTTCCTAGGTTGCTGGTACTTATACTGCTTCTTTCTCACCTTGCCAAACGTCTTGCTATTAAAAATCCATAGGCATACTTAAAATAGTCAATTTAATATCTAATGCTAAGAGAATGACGGTTTCCCTCTATTTTTGTAGTATTTTCTTCAGTTCCTAACACGACACAGTATAGGTAAATTCTGTTGAACATGTATATCTATGTGGGTAGAATTTTCACTCACTAAATGCTCACTCTTCCAAAAATCTGGAAGAGTTTTTCCTCTTCCTCCTCCTCCACCTCCTCTTCCTCTTCATCCTATCTCCTTCAACCGTACTTCATGTTTCTCTCCTAAAATGGAAAGTTTTTTTCTTGACCGTATTCAGTGTGGACAGATACCCAGAGGAAGAAATGGTTCATGAAGTAGAGTAAACTGTAACGCAAGGTTGTCGACATGACGTCAGTCAATAGTCGACATGACGTCAGTCAATAGTCGACATGACGTCAGCCATTACAGTCGACATGACGTCAGCCATTACAGTCGACATGGCGTAATTGGTTTGCAGATTAAAATCTGGTGTCAACAAGGGAGTGGGTTAGCCTTTCTTAGGTCCAACTACCTTGCATTTGTGAACAAGAAAATCTTTAGATCTTTGGGTATCTGTCTGATGGACTAGGCTGCCCTGGAGATGGTCAACTTATCCACATGTCTTTGGGTAAATTCCTCTTAGGAGGAACATTGGAAAAGTGTAGCTATGGTGATGGTAAATTATTATTTTTTTCTTTCTTTGCCTTGGTATAGTCTGGACATAACCACCATATCTCCTCCTCGCAGAAAATGTCAACAATTGGCCATTTGTAGTCGTAGAATTTCTGGTGACGGGGGAAAAATGTAGAATAAAATTTTGTATAATTGCGGCTGGGTTGAAAAGCTTTTTTCTTGTACTCGCAGCGATGCTCTGTATATTTTGTTTTTCGTCTTTTATTTCTGTATTTATTAATTTTCTCCCCCAATTAATTTCTTTATTTTCAGGTCAAAAGGTTTTTTCCAATAGTTCAGTTTATGTAGACGGAATGTCTATAATTTGCATCAAAAGAATAGAAACTTTGGAACATTCCTTTTGATTATTTCATGTTTGAACGTGTTGGCGTCGTATGTTAATTAATGTTATTCTTGTACGTGTGAGAATGTATGTGTGCGTATTTTCTACCAATATGTATAAGTGCTTGTTAGCAAAGATACATTACTCTATGAATGACAAAATATCTTGACTTGAAATCTGTAAGTAGACGAAAAGCTCGGGTCAGCAGGCAAAACTAGCAGACTCGTCTGCCGAACGTTCGAAAGGGCTATCTCTGACGCATGTTCCACGACTATTTTCTTTTTGTTCATGACTGCATGGAAATTGGGCTACGGGTCTTATCTATCAATTGCCAAGTATTCTACTGTTGCCTTTTAATTGAATTTATAACCTTTCTCGAATTCTATCATAACGAAGACGTGGACACTCGTTTTTTATTGTGCTGTTTGTAATGATATACATGTAGCCTTGTAGCCAAGTTGTCATTTTTATGGCTGGATAGGAAATAAAAGTAATCCAATATCATAGAATGAATTAGAAATATCCAGAACCTGATACAGTAGATAGTTTTGTTGGATTGTTTTTTTTACCCAAGTTGATGTTTTGTGTAGACTTTAATTCGGTTCTAATTATTTTCTGCCTCGTTTCCAGTCAAAGAAGAAGGTATCTAAGAAGAAGACCAAGGGAGGAGAGCATGATTTGGACGATCTCAAACAAGAATTGGAACTTGATGAGCACAAAGTTCCATTTGAGGAACTCTACCAGCGTCTTCAAGCCAACCCAGATACGGTAAGAAAATATTCCTAACGTAAATAGCAAATGCTCAGGAGTTTGTTTGAAATTAAACAAAATTTACCAATTAATGCTGAACGGAGGAATGTGATTTTTGATTTTCAAATAATTTCAAGAGTTAAGAAATATTTCTATTCATATCTAAATATCTAAAGATTATTTTAGTAGTGCATGTTGAAGTATGCGTTTTGATGGAGAAACTTTTTTTCCCACTGGGAAAAATAGATGAAATATATAAATGAAATAAATAAAGCTAAATCTAATCCCTGTAAATTTTTAATGGACCGTAATTATGGTATGAAATGTACATTGTGTGTGGGGTGCATACGATCTGCTTCCCACACTCCCCCCCCCCCCCGACCTCAATCCTTTACTTATCCCTACCCACTCACACAGTAAACTTCATCCACTCACGCTCCACGTAAATCCTACTCTTGGTGCATCCACACAAGTAACCCAGATTGTCCTTCACAGGGTTTGACCGCTGCAGAAGCTCAACGCCGTATAGAGCGGGATGGACCTAATGCTTTGACTCCGCCAAAGAAAACACCAGAATGGGTGAAGTTTGCAAAGAACTTGTTCGGAGGCTTTGCTCTCCTCCTCTGGATTGGTGCCATCCTCTGCTTCGTGGCTTACTCCATCGAGTCTGCATCCGAGGAAGAACCTTCAAATGACAATGTAGGTCTTCTCAGCAGAAGCCATTTTTGTTCGTCTTGATGAATATTTTGAATGAAATTTCTGAGATTCTTCAATACAATTCTTTATTTTTAATCTTTAAATGTTAGCTTAATTTTTTTTTACATCTTGAAATTGGGTTGATAAATATAAATTATAAAAAATGATCAGTGTCCAAATTTGAACAAAATGTCGAAAGTTTCAAGTTTCCCCCCCGCAGATTAAAAAAAAAAAAAAAAATCCCAATGTTAATATTAACGTCTTTGACGTTTGAATTGATGTTAATCAAATTCGAATTTTCAACTTGACGACTTAGATCTTTCAGGATTGGATGACGTGCAGAGAAAGCAGATAATGTGTATTTCCTCCTCCCTAACTTGTTCTCCATTCTCTCTTAACTAACTTCACAACTTCTTGGCTAACAATTGATTTAACTGCCCATGTTGCTTGATTCTCAATTCCTGCCCCCTTCGTGAAATAAAAGCTTGTTCAATACGAGTAGTTTGTTTATAAATTGGGTGTTTGTGTTGTTCAGTGGTATTTAAGGATTATGCGTATTAGTTGCATACACTTGTAATATTTGTTGTAATTTTGTGTACATGAGCAAGGTGGAGCAAATGTCAATTAATTGCGCGTACATACACAAACGCGCGCGCGCGCGCACACACACACACACACACGACTCGGTGGCGCAGTTGGTAGAGCGCTGAATTGTCACCATAGTGGCCCGTAGTTCTTGGTTCGAATCCTGCCCAGGGCCGAAATTATTTCGGTACCGCTGCGCTTCGGGTCGTTACCCATAGATCGGACCTACGAGCTCTGAGCTCTCTTCCAGGAGGTAAATAGCTGTCGATCACGTGTCCAACACGTGATCCAAAGACCAAGTGAACAACACACACACACACACACCTCGTAGCGCAGTGGTTAGTTCCCGGCTGCCACTACGGAGGTCCGGGTTCGAATCCCACCCAGGGCTGAAATAATTTCAGTATCGCTGCGCTGTGAGTTGTTACTCAAATTCCGTGGGCGGGGAGTTGGGTGCGTGTGTGCACGTGTAAGGTCACAGCATTACCCATAGATCAGTCATGAGCTCAGAGCTCTCTTCCAGGAGGGAAATAGCTGTCGATCACGAGTCCAACACGTGAGCCAAAGACCAGGGTGAATCACACACACACACACACACATACACACACAGCATGTATACATGGGAAACCTTGGGAATATCAATGTCTTCCATTGATAAATCAAATCCTTTATGTTGAAATGCTTAACCTCTTCAATACGAGTCAAATATTCGCGTGGAGCATCGGATGCCTAATGCACTATGCATCGCACCACTTGTGTTATAAGATATAAAGTCCCTGCTGTATTACTAGTTCTTTCACTCTTGAGTAACAATAAACGCAAAACGTAATCAAGCCAGTTCATAAAATTCAGGGGTCACTCGGCTATAACTTTAAAGTAACTATAATCAAACCGCCCATGCCAGCGTATACCCACGCAGGCCTCATGATGTCTAAGTAGGCATTATCATATCAGAGGTTAAACGTTTCAAAAACGGCGTGGTAGCCCCAGTCAGTACATTTTGCAGTTAACCAAACACGTGCTGTGTATAGATGTGTGAATGTACGTATGTGTGCGTGTTGTACATAAAATAATTTGGCTTGAGGGAGTAGGACATTGCTTCTGTACGGGGCATTTTTGTAAGCGGGGGAAGTAGATTGTAGTCTGCCATAACGAAGATCTTGTCGAGCAGCCTTTGCTCCTGATCTCATGGCTGTATACACTTTAGATCACTCTGTGAACATAGATATATATATTTATAGATATATTTATATATACATGTACTGTATATAGGTAGATATATAGATGTAGGTAGATACATAGATATGTAGATAGATATGTAGACGTATAAAGTACAGATATGTACATAATATATGCATACATGTTTTTGTCTAGACATTTATTTATTTATTTTTATTTTATTTTATTTTTTTCTATATTTCTTGTTGTGGGAAGTGTTCCCACAACATCCTTTGTGCTCGGTATTTGTAGACTAGAAGGACTAGATTTGTTAGAAATTAAATTTTTGTTTATTTACTTGTTTCTTCCTGTGTGGTCATGTACGTCAACCTGGCATGTTTTTCAGCTGTACCTAGGAATTGTGTTGACGTCTGTGGTGATTATTACCGGTGTCTTCTCATACTATCAGGAGGCAAAGTCCTCGGCTATCATGGAATCGTTTAAGAACATGGTGCCACAGGTAACCGTAATGGGCTAGAAGGCAGAACTGTAGTGAAAGTTAGAGGAATGTGTTAGATCCTGTCATGGTAAGACGCTGGAGTAAAGAGGCTTCTTAGTACATGTTAGACCAAGGGATAGGAAGTTGTTAGTAAGTACGACCAAAGTCGAGGTAAGGACACATCTGGACACTGGACCAGACCAGACCAGACCAGACCAGGTGTTGGACGAGAACATTTGTAAGAATTTGTGCTAGTCTTTTTTTTATTTCACAGCAACACAATTAGGTCAAGATTTAGATTTACAAGTGCTTCTCGTGATCTGGTCTCCACAACCCAAAACACCGTGGTTATTCGAACACGTAAAAAACCCCACTTGCACCAGGTAGTGTTTGTATGTTTTCGTATTTTAGTAGTCTGTACATAATACACACCTAACGTGCCTTGCTCTAATGTTAAGATATACCCTGCGCTTGATCCCACCCCTTCTCTTGTTTTGTACCTTTTCCGTGCTCTTTACCCTCAAAGCATTTCTGACAGATGTGGATGCCTGCAATAATCCAAGATGCCTAGATGATATGCAACCTCTTTAGTGGTCTGGAGCAACCCTTTGGCCACACTTTTCCTTGTGCCTCCTTTCTTTGCTGTGCTATCAGTAAGACTTAGCTTCCCCAGCTTGGCAAAGGGTAGCAAAGACCACAGGAGGACTTGCACCATAGCAGTAGAGTCGCCGCCTGCCGGAGATCAGTATTATTGCTAAGATTGCCCTTGAGCAGCGGAGGAGTATGGCTCCCTTTCTCCCTCAGCCACTGACGGAACAAGTTTGCTTTCAGTTGTACCTTGGTGTTGTGCTCACGGCTGTTGTAATTATCACTGGGGTCTTCTCGTATTATCAAGAGGCCAAGAGCTCGAGAATCATGGAATCGTTCAAGAACATGGTCCCCCAGGTATTGTCAAGACCTGTTTTTTATTGCTAGTGTTAAACTCTTTCCGCCTCTTCGGTCTGTGTGGGTTTCTAGAGGCAAACTTGGCTCGAGGTTTTGGTTTAAAACTCGAGCTTCTCTTAACATTGCATTGCTGGTCTTGGATTAAGAAATGGCACATAGTGACTTAAGTCTGAAGTATTCTTAAAAGTTGTGGTGTATACATTGGTCCTATTGGTCTCAAATAACCTATAGTCAATGCATTATAGTACATTGGGGAAAGGCTACATGGAAGACCTGAAATGTTCCGAGTCTTGGAAAATGCTTATCACTGCTGCTTACATTCAAGTGCTTTCATCACACTTGATTCCCAATGTGTGTGTCTCGTATCTACCACCACATTAGTACGCAAACAAAGGAAACCAAGGCTGTACAATATTTTTTTTCTCAAAGTTTTGAAATGTACTTGTTGGGATTATTTTAAAAGTGAAAGGATTTTGCTTACAAAGAGACTGGATTTTTGAGCAGTGAATAGTTTTAATAGTAGCCTGATTTGAGTCCAACAGTCCTACTCTGACCTATAGATAGAAAGTGGAGAGGACTGACTGTTGTTTGTCAGCTTTACTCCCTTGTTAGTGACAGTCATGTTCTTTTGAAGATAAATGAACCCAAGTTGCAACACGACCTTAAAAGGAAATTAATTCGAGATGCGTAGTTCACTTCAGAGCTTCTTTTGGGAGATAATCCATTGCCATAGCTTTAATGTCGTTGCTTTTATGTACAGTCAAAATGAAACTAATTGTTATATTAATTAGAAAGCTATTATCGTAAATTCAAAGCCATGGCTGTTTAAGATGTGTTTACCGCTACTCAAATGGTGTTTGAGCTTATTGTTCATGTTTGATATATGGTGTGTGTAAGGTATCATGTGTTAGAAGATTCCTGAAAACATGTGCATGGCTTTGAAATGTAGTGCTTATGCACGAAGCGGTGTGCAACTTGCCTCGATTAAATGTGAAATACTTAAGAAGGAACTGTAGCCAAAGCAACATAGGGATAATTTCAGACTGAACATAGACATCAGGCTGGTATCTTTGCCTTTTGCTCGATAAGATGCTTCTCCAGGAACCGTAGAATCTGAGGCCACCATTTTGAATGGAAAAGGAAGTCGCTCAGGCTCTAATATGTTTAAGGACAGCAGCTATTTCTATTGTGTAGTCCCAGTCTCCGTTTACATAGAATAGTTTTGTCTAGAAATTGAGAGTCCAGGCTTTTCCCGTACAAATGCTAAATGACGAATTGAATCATTGGCATGAACCCTTTCGCTGCTTGGGTTTTTTCCCTCGGCTGAATAAAATTGCTTTGTGGCAGCCAGAAAAAGCGTACCAGTTGTTAGTAGTAGTAAAAAGGTTGAGAGACTATTTAACCCTTATGTTTCTTGAGGGTGACTGTTGGCTAAATAGCACCAACCAGAACAAACGTATAAACGGCACCTTCAGCGGAAGAGTTAGTCGTGCATATGCCAGTGCCATACAAACAATTATGATGTAAGTAGTGTTGAACTAGACAGTAAATTATAGATGTACAGGCATTTACATGTAATCAATTTCTATGATCAGCACCTTGGTTAGTGGATAAAAAGTGGAAAAGTCATGGTGGGTAGATTAAATGTGTGTGTGTGTGTGTATATGTATATGTGTGTATATATATGTATATGTGTGTGTATATATATATGTATGTGTGTGTATATATGTGTGTGTATATATATATATGTATGTGTGTATATATGTATATATATGTATATTGTATATATATGTATATTGTATATATATGTATATTGTATATATATGTATATTGTATATATACATATGTATATTGTATATATGTATATTGTATATATACATATGTATATTGTATATATGTATATTGTATATATACATATGTATATTGTATATATGTATATTGTATATATACATAAGTATATTGTATATATGTATATTGTATATATACATATGTATGTATACATTTATATTGTATATATACTTATGTATATATACATGCATATTGTATATATACATATATAATATATAATATACATATGTATATATATGTATATAATACATATATACATGTATATTATATACATGTATGTATATATACATATGTATATATGTATATATTTATATGTACATATATGTATATATGTATATAAATGTATATATATATATGTATATAAATGTATATATATATGTATATAAATGTATATACGTGTATATAAATGTATATATATGTATATAAATGTATATATATATGTATATAAATGTATATGTATGTATATGTATGTATATGTATGTATATGTATATGTATGTATATGTATATATAATGTAAATATATACGAATGAAACATTTTAGGAAGAGAACAGGTAATGGAAGTGACCGATTAGTTATAGAGGTCTTGAGATTATTCTCACAGCACCACCTGTCCATGCATATTGAAGAAAACCAACAGTGATACTTCATTAGTCAAGTCAAACCCAAGCTAGTTCAGATAGTTTTCTTCAGTCTCTAAAATTCTAATAAGAACGAAAACTCCTTAGAAATGGATACATGCCAAAGATCCTATTTTTCTTAGTGGCTGCACCAGTACACACTTGCATTGTAAAGAAGACCCACTCAACTCCCTGTCTGAATTTTGTACACCAAGGGTGAAAACTCCCCCTGTTCCCTGACATGTTGCTTAGTTGAAAAATGGTGCAGCAGCGAGGTGCAACTTCTCCACAGCCGTGCTTGACGGCTTAAGATGGCGTACCCCCACCTCTTCACCATATAAAGTTTCCCTCCCCAACCCTCACCCAGTAGTCCATTTGATATTTTATGAAGCATATGGGAACATGTCAGTAGGCCACATCATTTAATGTCCATTCACGATCCCATTCTGACTTATTTGCCTCTGGAAATATATCAACGTGCTTCTGATATGAGGATTTTTGTTTCAAAACTTGTTTTAGATATTAGAGACTGAATTTTAGAGTACCCCAGTGAGGAACACGATCTGTATTGAAATGTTGGTTTGTTTCCAAGTTTCAAATGAGAATAAGTGATGGAGAGATATCTTTGAAAAAAACTCAATGATGCACTGGAGAACCATGACATCACATGTAAACTTTAGGAATTATTTTGGTAGTATGCCTGTTATGTCCAAGGCGTAGGATGAATGGTAGCATGACACATAAGATTGAAAATTGCGTACTGATGATCAGGCAAGTATGTGCATTGAGAATATCTCCAGGTATTTCAGTAGTTGTCATTTTTACCTTTTTTTTTTTTTTTTCAGAGCAGGATAAGCAATAGCTAATGATGCATTTGAAATTCTTTTAGTGTGCGTGTATGTGTGTGTGTGTTTTTGTAATTGTAGTATACAGGAAAGGAACAACGTTTGTTGGGTCCCATCTCCTAGTCTCATAATTTTTTATCGTACTGTACTTAAATACTTGGCATCAAACTCACTTCCAACTTAATCCGTATCCTTGATTTCACAAATGATCACTTTTATATTTGAATTTGTATATCGTTTGAGCTTGGGCTATATCATGTAAACAGTTCCATCTAGTACTTGTGCACTTGTTACACAGAGAACTGTATTTCTTTGTCGTTTGTTAACTTGCTCCATGACCTCTGAAAGTCCTCCCATTTTTAATCAGATTTAGTCACTGCAATCTATCATCTTTAGTGACCTAAATACTATAATCATATCACTTGTGTCTTTCCAATCTTTTGAAAGTAGGCTGACCCAGTTTTTAACCCATTCAACTCCGATGACAAGATGTCTTGTCATTTGGTCAAATAAAACAAAAAATCATAAAACACCAAAATGTTTGATCAAACACCAGAAAAAATATGACGTCAATCCTCGCTTCGCTCGCAGCGAAGCGAGGACTGACGTCATATTTTTTCTGGTGTTTGATCAAACATTTTGGTGTTTTATGATTTTTTGTTTTATTTGACCAAATGACAAGACATCTTGTCATCGGAGTTGAATGGGTTAAGAGTGTGCGTGTGTGTGTTTGTGAAAGTTGTTAATCTCACTAATGCCTGTAGGTTTACAGCATTGGCATAGGTATATAATTACAAATGCATCTTATCCATGTTTTGTGGGAACCTCTCTATTTCTTTTCCTTAGTATAAGTTTAACTGGATTGTTGCTGTTTGGAAAGTGTGCGATACTGAACATATTGTGAATATAGCGATAAGATTTTTGGAATAGATTTGTAATCTTGCGTCTGTTTTACGCAGTATGCCATTGTGCTTCGTGAGGGAGAGAAGATCAACGTTCAGGCAGAAGCTCTTTGCATTGGTGACATCGTCGAGGTCAAGTTCGGCGACCGAATCCCTGCAGACATCCGTGTCATCGAAGCTCGAGGATTCAAGGTATCTTTACTCTCGTTTTATGTTTACGTTTTTCGAGAATTATACCTTCAATTCGAATCTGCTCGCATTTTGACATAGTGGACCTGCAGTCCTTCAACCTCCTCAGGGGAGCTGGTAAGGGTTGGGTTTCTCCCTAAGATACAAGAGGTCTTACGGTCCAGTCACACCAAACTTATCTGTTTCCGACCTCTGGTGGTGACCAGGCTGATTTGTGCTGTTCCTCTGTTTATGAAAAGAATTCAGGACAATGCAATTGGAATGAATCGTCCCCCCCCCCTCCTCCCTGTCATGAGAAAGCGCCACACTGTCGAAGGTGGTCGGAAATGGGTCATAAGCTTGGTGTGACTGGGGCTTTAGGTTTGGTTTGGAGACAGTGCCAGCCTATGGGCATTCTATCCAAATAGAGACGAGAATGTCAAAGGACATCCGTACAGTAACGGAAAAGCAGCAGGGGGGGGGGAGTAGAATGTATATACTGTACAATAGATTAGCACGGATTACATGCCGGTTCCTCTGTAACAGGGTTTCTCAACCAGCAGTTGGCAGAGACCATTCAGGGTGTCTGTGGGATCGTAACTGCTTGTGTGAACGTACAGTACTTACATGGGAACATTATGTATAAATCCTGTATGACATATCTATGTCCAAAACTTTGGGGGTTGGCGGTGTTCCTTGTAATACAAGGTCGTCTGATTGGGGGTATTCAGAAGGGAAAGAGTTGAATGGTTTTATGGTCTCCCCAGCCCGTGCCTGCTCATCAGTCGCTAACTCGTTCCTTTTCCGTGATACTAGGTCGACAACTCTTCACTCACCGGAGAGTCTGAGCCACAGTCCCGAAGCTCCGATTTCACAAACGAGAATCCTCTGGAAACAAAGAACCTCGCCTTTTTCTCCACCAATGCCGTAGAAGGTACGTTCTCCCTCCCGGCAAGTCTTGCTCTGAGCTGCTTCAACCTTAAAATGTGGATTATTCTTGTAAGATATTTCTGCCCCTCTTGGTTCTTGACGACGTCTCACCGGGGGAAACTCTCGTTTTCAGGAACATGCAAGGGAATCGTGATCAACATTGGCGACAACACTGTCATGGGTCGTATTGCTGGTCTGGCCTCCGGTCTGGATACTGGTGAAACTCCCATTGCTAAGGAAATTGCCCATTTCATCCACATCATCACTGGTGTGGCTGTCTTCTTGGGTGTCACATTCTTCGTCATCGCTTTCATTCTCGGTAGGTTTCGTAACCAGTTCAGCCGTGTCCCATGACTGGGTGGTCTGAAATATTGAATTGATGAGATCTTTGGGTCCAGCTGGTGGTTGCATGTTGCAATTGTCCTGGATGCAACAGGAATCGTGTCAAATGGAAGAAGCCCCAGGGTACCGATTGACGAATATTTTGCTTTCGACTACAGGTTACCACTGGCTGGATGCTGTCGTGTTCCTCATCGGTATCATTGTGGCCAACGTACCCGAGGGCTTGCTTGCTACCGTGACAGTGTGTCTGACCCTGACGGCCAAGAGGATGGCTGCCAAGAACTGCCTTGTCAAGAATTTGGAAGCCGTAGAGACTTTGGGCTCGACCTCCACCATCTGCTCCGACAAGACCGGCACCCTAACCCAGAACCGTATGACAGTTGCTCACATGTGGTTCGACAGCACCATCATCGAAGCGGACACCTCCGAAGATCAGTCCGGATGCCAGTACGACAAGACCTCCAGCGGGTGGAAGGCTCTGTCGCGTATCGCAGCCCTGTGCAACCGTGCCGAGTTCAAGTCTGCCCAGGAGAACGTGCCCATTCTGAAGCGGGAGGTTAATGGTGATGCTTCCGAAGCTGCTCTGCTCAAGTGCGTGGAATTGGCCATGGGAGACGTCAAGGGATGGAGAGCCCGCAACAAGAAGGTCTGCGAAATCCCCTTCAATTCCACCAACAAGTACCAGGTGAGTGGACTTGATCTCTTGTATATCCAAGCCTCTGGTGTATGCACGTATATTTTTTTACCCTCTCAACGTAGTAACTTGTAGATTCTCTCAAACGACCTACCAGCAGTTTTTTTTTACGTAGCTAAAGGAAGGCTGGCTGTGGGGTGGTGCATGCCCTTGGACGCACTATTGAAATAATCGTCATTAACGGGAACGATTTTCTTATGTTGTGGAGGCTTATGTAGATAAAACTCACTTTGATAGATTCCATGATATTGAAGAAAATTTTCATTGTGACTTGGCGGCTACTTGGAATGAATTTTTCTTTGCGTTTCTCAGGTGTCTATCCACGAGACAGAAGACAAAGACGACCCACGATACTTGTTGGTCATGAAGGGTGCCCCAGAGAGAATCCTGGAGAGATCCTCTACCATTTTGGTGAACGGAGAAGAGAAGCCTCTTGACGAAGAGATGAAGGAAGCCTTCAACAACGCCTACCTCGAGCTCGGTGGTCTTGGAGAGCGAGTGTTGGGTTTCTGCGATTACATGCTTCCATCAGACAAGTACCCTCTGGGCTATCCTTTCGATTCCGATTCGGCCAACTTCCCCGTGCATGGTCTGCGCTTCGTCGGTCTCATGTCCATGATTGATCCTCCCCGTGCTGCTGTGCCTGATGCCGTGGCCAAGTGCCGATCTGCCGGTATCAAAGTCATCATGGTTACTGGTGATCACCCCATCACAGCCAAGGCCATTGCCAAGTCCGTAGGTATCATCTCCGAAGGTAACGAGACTGTAGAGGACATCGCCCAGCGACTGAATATCCCCATCAAGGAAGTAGATCCCCGTGAAGCAAAGGCAGCCGTCGTCCACGGTGTTGAACTTCGTGACATGAGTTCTGAGCAGTTGGATGATGTCCTGAGGCACCATACTGAGATCGTGTTTGCCAGAACCTCACCCCAGCAGAAGTTGATCATTGTAGAAGGTTGTCAGAGGCTGGGTGCCATTGTAGCTGTGACTGGTGATGGTGTCAATGATTCTCCTGCCCTCAAGAAGGCCGACATTGGTACGTAGCAAACCACGCATTACTACAGTTTGACGTTTTGCAAGCCCGGGAGAAGTGATTGATGATTTAGTTAATGTTGGATGGATCTTAGTTGATTGACTATGATTAGTTTGTCCAGATAACTTTTATACACATGAATTTCAAGCAGCATGGCTATTGCACATTACGGTTCAACTGATGGTCGTGGCTGTGCTCTTCTTTTCAGGTGTTGCTATGGGTATTGCTGGCTCTGACGTATCCAAACAGGCTGCCGACATGATCTTGCTGGACGACAACTTTGCCTCCATCGTTACCGGTGTAGAGGAGGGACGTCTGATCTTCGACAACTTGAAGAAATCCATCGCTTACACCTTGACCTCCAACATTCCCGAGATTTCTCCGTTCTTGTTCTTCATGATCGGCTCCGTGCCACTTCCCCTCGGGACTGTTACCATCCTGTGTATTGATCTGGGCACTGATATGGTAAGTAGCATGACCTTGAGAGGCACTTTTTGCATACCTCCTTGTCATGTCCAATCTGCCAAGGCACTGTCATATTTAACTTTATATATAGAGCATCAGTTGGTAATGAGAATGTTTCAGTAATATTTTTTTGGTCACTTAACTGATAATAGGTGATGTATTTTTCTCTAGATTTTTGAGTTGTGGTAGGGATATAGACCGTCACTTTCAGTTTCAGAAGATGCAATGATCAGTACTTGAGTGCAGTGGCAAAGAGGCAGATGTTCCTTACCCACCCCCCAATGTATAATAATGTTCTTGCCCAATTTAAAAAAAAATGCTCATTACTAATATTTGTGTTGTTTTCTAAAGATTCCTGCCATCTCATTAGCTTATGAAATGGCAGAGTCTGATATCATGAAGCGTTTTCCACGAAACCCAAACTACGATAAACTTGTTAATGACAGGTACATAGTAGAATAGAGAAAGTTGCACATGTAGCCGTAGTAGCCATTAAACGAAGGATCTGCTTTTATTCCCTCTGCAAAGTAGACAAAGCGTAACTTTAGTTGGCCCATACTTTGTCAGTAAGTTGCAGAATTGTGTATTTATTACACTGAAGGATATTGCTACTTGTTAAATTTCACTGTAATTGGCAAAAACCGACAAGTTGCTTTGAGGGACAGTAATATGTATTTTGGTATTTCTCGTAGACTTCTCTATTTGATTATTATGTCTTTGATTCATATCTATTGGCGGTTGACTCTGATGGCCCCTTTTGTAGGTACCCGCAATTTCCCTGGCCTATGAGTATGCAGAAAGTGACATTATGAAAAGATACCCACGAAATCCATTCAAAGATAAGCTTGTGAACGAGAGGTAACATTATTATTTTTTTTTTTTTTTATTATTCACTTCATCTGGCCAGAAGGTTTTCAGGCTTTACCTACAGCATTTTTTCCTTAAGATGTTTCCTAAGCACTCGCACGTATGAAAAATTTAATCTTTTTTCTGAAAAATCCACACGAGTAAAAGCGTATATGTACCTAGTTAACTAGTGTCGTCAGTAAAGAAAAAAAATGGAAGAGTTAGGAAAGGACCATTTACTGTCATTTGTCTCAACTCTAAAGCTCTTCTCTCTCTTTCTTTCTCTTTCTATCATTCTGTGTTTCATTCTCGTTTTCTCTCTCAAATTTAAAACGGTTATACTAGGAAAAGCTTGGGCAGTAACTAGTATAGTTTATCTTGAATATTGCAGTTAGATATTGTGTAAAACAAAATTGCACACACACACACACACACTCGCTCACTCACTCACTTACTTACTCACTCTCTTGGAACAAGTTAGATGAGAAAGTGGTGTGTGCAAAAACAATACATGAATTTAAAAACAGTTTAGATAAAATGAGATATGAACACGGGACACTACTAGCATAGCTTCCCTTCCCGTAAAATACAACTAGGTAAATACACACACTTGTTAGCGTAAACATACACAGTAACCCAAGTGTATGTATGTATGTGCATATGTTATTTTACTTGTGTGGATGCATATTCAATTACTCTAATGGGCCATAGAGAAAAAGATTGTTATTTGCTATAATTCTTCTTTCGCGTGAATTTGGCGCCAAAGCTGAACAGCATGAACGAACATTGATACGTCTAACGGACATGTTGGAACAAGAAATATTTAAGGTTGAAGCTTTGATGTGCCAATATAGGCAGCCAGACTCCAAATTCAGGACTCGGTCTGAAGCCTAATTTGTTCACATTTATCTTTTTATTATTATTATTATTACTATTACTATTACTATTACTTCATCTGGATGCTAATGATACATTTTCTCTCAGGATTTCTTGGACTTGGGCGTGTTTGCTCAGCTATCATTTATTGTTCTACAGAATATCTCATCTTGCCTTTATCAATCATGGTCACAGTACCTCATCTCACACATGGTGTCACCCATTCTCATCCTTATAACAACGTAGCGCCAATGTTGCCATGCGGAGTTCTGCACTTGAGTGTTATGCCTAACATCTTCCCGTGTGTGTCCGATGCATGAATTCACTCATAACGTCTTAAAGCGCCAAAGCTTCTTGTATATTTCGAAAGATTTCCGTTACCTCTTTTTTTATTATTTTGCCTTCAGTTCCATTGAAGCTTGAGTTTTTTCATCCCGCTCCTCTATTTTTTCCCCTTTTTTCATATTGGCCTTTTGTCCTGTCGGGGGAAATTTCTCCCCAAAACCCTTACGTCCCCCCCCCAAAAGGTGCCTGCAATTTCGCTAGCCTATGAGGCAGCCGAATCGGACATAATGAAGCGCAGGCCTCGGGACCCAATTAACGACAAACTTGTCAACAGCAGGTAACTGAGAACTGGACTTGAATACCAGCAAGACCACGCGTCATCTTCTCTTTTTATTCCAACCTTTATCCACTTTTGGCTTTGCATGGATTTTCTCTCAAACCAAGACCAATGCATCAAAATATGCAAAGAATTTTTTTTATTGTACTTTTCCTAACTTTTTTTGAAGCTTGGTGACCAAATTGCAGAAGTAGACTTTGCAACCCACCCGATGGGGGGAAATTGCTTCACTTTGCAACATTGCAGTTACTTGATACTCTTGCCAGTTCCGAACCATGCAAGTGGATGACAAATTATTTTTCTATATCACACCCAAAGAGTGTAGTCCGTTGACTCCTCCACCATTTACATTTTATCATCGAGTCTGTGCATACTCACTCCACTTTTTTACATTTTCTACCTGCCTTGTTTCTGCACAATTTACGAATGGCTCATGGACATGCTGGGGGGGCCTCACGCAAGTCGGGGTCGGTCGAACCCTGGGTTCTGCAGGACAATGCGGCGCTTCTACCAAGTCTTCTCTCCTCTCTCTACACTCTCGGGATTGGGTACTAATATAGCATTGCTCAGACATCCTCCACATGGTCGTTTAGTTTTAGACGTTTGTTGCTGCCTGCCTGCCACTTGTGCTGGGCGAGTTTCTTTTGGGCTGAGGGGGGGAACCAACCCACCAAAGTTGACTGGTTTAGCGAGATCGGTCGAGAACAAACACGTCTGACCCCAGTTGGTTCTTCCCTTGGCGGCCGAATGAAATTTGCCCTAACGGCGTTACAGAGCAAAAACTTTAAAACCGTCCGTGTGGGAGAGTTCAGCATGTCGTCTGATCCTGAGAGTAACAATGTCCCGTATCTGTACACAATTTTTATTTTAACATTATTTTTTCTTTTTTAGTTTTTTTACTTTAGTAATTATTGGTTTTATTTTGTTTTCAGCTTTATTTGTAAGCAGCTGTAGAGAAGAAAGCTTTAGCCACTTATATTTGTTCAATGTATTTGTTAGTAGACATAGCTCATGAGCTTTGTTATTATTTTATTTTTATTTTGTTTGACTTTATTTAACCTAAAATTGGTCTGAAGCTTTTGGTGTTCAGTTGAAACTTGTTTTTGTTTAGTTTTTTTTGTGCCTAATTTATTGTTGACTGTATATTGGTTGTAACAATTCGTAGGTTCCTGCTATTTCCCTCGCCTACGAAGAGGCAGAATCTGACATCATGAAGCGTCAGCCGCGTAATCCCTTCACCGACAAGCTTGTCAATGAGAGGTAATGTGGAGCGGATGACCTCCCCCAGAGTCGAACAGGTTTACGTCTTACTAACCGTCTTCCTGTGTCTTGGCCACTCACTGCTGAAGTCAGGCAAGAGTTTGCAGAAATTCTTGTGGTCAGATCCTATGTAGGTCTCCGTTAAGACTCTGGTTCAAATGAATCTAAATTTCAACAATCAATTGGAATTCTCACTGATGGCTGGCTGGTTGGAATGAATTGTTCCCATTTCGTCATTATTCCATCATCATTCCTGTCAAAGTTTGTCTATGTTGGGTGTGTACAAAATTCTGTTCAAAGACTTGATAAGAATTTTGATGGAATGGAGGCGATCGGTGGAATGGTGGCGACGAGACCAGTAGTGTGAAATATTTAGACGTTTTGCAGGACGTCCCCCGATCTGACCGCACGAATCCCTCCGCAAATTCTTGACTTACATCAGGAGATGATGTGAGGAGGCCTGGGAAGAAGAGGAGCTGATACTGACTTGCATGCAAACTTTTTATTTTTTTGTCGTTCTTGCCAGTTGTCCTTGACAAAATGTGCTTTCATCTTTGTGCTTCCTGTGTCTGGCTTGTTTACGCTGAGTGTTGGTAGCAGAGGCTCCTCTGCCAATACCTCTTCCGCAGTCAAAAGGGTTGGCGAAGGTCAAACGAGTCTGCCGTGGGTCAGACGGCCGGACGGCACCCCACCACAACATTCTCCTCAAGGGCCCGAAACGAGTTTCAAATAAATAAACAAAGCTACTACCCACTTGTACAGACACTTGTAAATACAATAGCACATAGTTTTGACAGTGGAGAAATCATGATAATCTTCGTGAATTGACCCCCTCCCCCCCAGTTGACTTTAGCAGACTTGGAAAGGTATATGGCATAGATGGGGAAAAAAAAATCTAGGAGCAGACGGTTAGTGCTCTAGTCGAGAGCTTCACTGGTGCATGTAGAGCCGTTAGGTAGAAACCATCACATCCTCCTCAGGTGTTGGTGCTGATACCAACCAGAGTACCGTACTGGGACACTGGGAAACCTATCTGACGTCTTCGTGGTTGGTGGCGGCACTGGCTTTTCTCATCTCACTACCTTGTTAGACGTACCATTCTGATCCCGACATCGATCAGTGGACATAAGGGGGAATTAGGGTTTAGACAAAAGGCGAGGGATGCGTCACTATCCAAAGTGAGTGCTGCTTCATCAGGGCAACTTGCGGACCTACCTAGACCATTGTTCGCAAGTGAGCGAGGGGGGTAAGTTTATAGCAGCAGCAGGGGAGTGTGATCCTCCTTAGGGACATTCCCGTGATGAGCACTCCCTCCCCTTCCTTCCTTCCTTCCCCTGTGATCCACTGCTCGTTGTCATGGATCTCAATCAGGCTTAGGAGAAAGATAGAGAGCAGCATCCAGTTACCGACGTCCGTTACCGAGGGCTTTTCCCACAAGTGCCTTACTTTCTTCACTGGAGTAGTCCCTCCCCCCTCAATGTTTACACTAACACACCAGGTGCCTGCCATTTCCTTGGCTTATGAAGCGGCTGAGTCGGACATTATGAAGCGCCAACCCCGTGACCCCTGGCACGACAAGCTGGTCAACTACAGGTGAGGAAAGGTCCAGCTTAACAACGTCATATAATGTGCCATCACTGGTCCCGTTGTCACTGTCTGTTACGCCACATCTTCCTTTTGGTCCCACTGTTGCCGTGTGAGAGCTGAGTGTACGAGAGCATTGTGTAGGGGTGAAGTTTGCTTGGGCAGGGCTCTGGGGGTTCCCCTTTGATAGTGTAGAGCCAAAAGACGCTGCAACAGGAGGTCACGTGACTTGTGGTGTTGGGCGGCGGTGACGACTTGTGGCTCTTCCTATTGAAGGGGTGGAATACGTTTGATTATATTCTTGTGTAGGGCACTGGCTTCGGAAAATACCATTTTGGTGTAGACCTCGACATCGAAGCTACAGGAATGTTTAGGGAGCGTTGTTCATCAGTATATTTGTGTGTGTACATGCATGCATGGATGTACAATATACAATTTGTGCATGTATATGTGCATGCTTGTGTGTACGTGTTTATTTACAAAGTGTGTGTGTGTGTGTGTGTGTGTGTGTGTGGTGTGTGTGTGTACATAGGCACTGGTGTGTTTGTGGGTGCACCCGTGTTGGGGAGGAGGATGTTTGGGTATTAAATGGGTCTTAATGTATCAGAAGTGGGTGTGTTTTGTCTTGGCCAGCCCCTCCCCCCCCTATTCTAAGTAGCTAAAGGACTTTTAGTAAAATTCTTGAACTTTTTTATTTTTTATTTCTGGAGGGTGCTTGTTTTATTGTGCCACTTTGTCTACTTGTGCCTGTACAAATGTTTGTGTGTAAGTAAATGTAGTGTAAATCGAAACCATCCTTAACTCTTTCCGTTGATTGGATCAGACGTACCGAATGCAACGTAACGAGTTGATACGTGTCCTTACCCGCAACCCCATTTATGAATGCAACCATCCAATTGACCCTAAAAGGTTGTTTCTCAAACTGGATGGAACACAGTTCCTTACGTGTTCACCATGATGTAGATTTGTGTGTAATAACCAAAGTTGAACAGTGTGCGTTCTCACCTACCCGCCCGTCTGTCTCACCCATATGTTTAATTGTGGTGGTGCGTTACGACAAACGTGCTTGCTCCAGGCCTTCTCTTCCTCCCTCCCTCTCGGTGACAATCCCACCAATTAACCTCTGTTTGTCTAATGGTCTGTACCATGTTAGGTTCTTGTTTACCACAGCCACAAGGTCAGGCTTGTGGCGTCGGAAAACCTACAACATTTGAAAGTAAGATACCATTTTGTTTAGTTTGGTCTCCTGTATACTACATATACCACCACCATCAAGCCTCCTGACAACTCGAGGTCTTTCTTCACTAACAGTTTCATGTTTAACCATTGCCTTTGAACACCGTGTCTGGCCATTGTTCTTTGAATTTTCCATTCTTCACATTTTCCTTGTACATAAATGAGGAATGAGCTTGTGCATGATCTTTGACCTCATCTTTGCATGTGAGTGGATCCAGTACAAGATAGGAATACTTGGTCAGGACGTACAAGTGTCTGGAGCCAAGGAGGATAATTAAATAGCGAAAAAAAAAATAATAAAAAAATAAAAAAAATAAAGGGACGGGTTGATTGGAGACTTTATTCGCTGAAGCTGGGAATCGTCCTCACTTAAGAACCAGTACAGAAATTGCAGTGGTATATTTACAGGTCTAATGTTCTTGTTCTAGAGAATATATATCTAGAAGTTGTAGTATTGTATCTTTTAAATACACTGTCCTGTGAAATAAATAGTTCTAGTTGGACAGAAAGAAAAGCTAATATGGAATAGCCAATATTTTTTGAGAGTAGACAGTACAGATGGGCCAGCTTCCATTGTTATCAGTAGTCAATAGTGTATTCCAGTGTTTGATAGCTACCCATAGTATAAGTATTGCTTAATGGTAAATATTCTGAATGGAAATAGGATCATATATTGGTTAATAATATCAACATGGATCTATTATACACTGCTATGCCATCACTCTTGTCACTTAATGATTACACTATGCCAAGTTGCTTTCTTTTTTTGGCTCTGAAAAGAGGATGGCTCGGAATGCATCAAACAAGTTGACAGTGCACCATAAAAGGAGGCCTCCCTCCCCTCAGCTTGATTCAATGTTATGGGATTTGAACAATTTGCACAGCAATTTCTTTTTTATTTACATTTTTATATATCATGGGATCAGAACCAAATGCTAAAGTTAAACTAGATTTATGATGCGTGCCCCCCTATATGTATAACTAGGCACTGAAATTTGTCCACAGTTTCTCTTGTTGACATTAGATTTGTCAGGTTAAATGAATTTTTGAATTGAGGTTTTCCTTAGGCTGTTGATTAAGAAACAAAGATCCCACGAGCTGTAGATGTTGGTCACTTGTTAATGGAATTGTTGTTACGCGTACAGGCTCATCTCCATGGCCTATGGTCAGATCGGCATGATCCAAGCCTTAGCTGGCTTCTATACATACTTTGTGATCATGGCCGAGAATGGCTTCCTGCCACCACATCTCTTCGGACTGCGTGAACGCTGGGATTCAAAGGCCATTAATGATCTTGAAGATTCCTACAGGCAGGAATGGGTAAGTCCAAACTCGGTGGTTCTGAACGTCATACCAAAATATCCCGAAGATTCCAAGTTTATCCCTGATCTTTCTTTCATGATATTAATACGTTGATGTTTGTATGTAGAATTTGATGTTCAAAACTGTTCCCAAGAAGTATACTGAGTATGGTATTAGTGACTGTCTTTTCTTTTTCAGACCTACCATGATCGCAAGATCCTTGAATATACCTGCCATACAGCCTTCTTCACTTCCATCGTTATAGTTCAGTGGGCTGATTTGATCGTCTGTAAGACCCGACGTAATTCCATCTTGCACCAGGGCATGAAGTAAGTTTGTGTGAACGTGTGTAAATGCAACGATGGTAGGGATCTGTTCTTTTCGGTCAAATAGCAGCCATGGGGACCTGAATTGATACCTTCACTTCAGTCTCCCGCTGTAGATAGGGAAATAGATGAAAAATTTGAGGCTACACTGGTCTAGGAATTAAGATGCTATGGACTGACGACAGTTGTCCACTGTTGTAAGGTTAGGACTTTATACAAATGTATATATCAACATGAGAGGATTTGTACAGATCACATACATCTTAATGTTCAAGTGGTCATGTAAAGTGCCTTAATAATACATTAATTATGCCTTGTTATAATCTTTTGCTCCTCGATGTCCTGTTTTAAGGTGTAGCATGAAGATAACTTGCTGGAATGTGGAAAATTACATTTAACATAAGTGAAGGAATGATGGGTGCACAGGTTTTCATGTTCTTCTTGATATTTCAGGAACTGGGTGCTGAACTTTGGTTTGCTCTTTGAGACCTGCCTGGCTGCCTTCCTCTCGTATACCCCAGGCATGGACAAGGGTCTGCGTATGTACCCCCTCAAGTACGTAAAACGTCTTTTTGTCCTTATTTTTTAGACGTATAGGGATGGGAGGGTATTTTGGCCAAAGCCAGAGGAGACTTTCTGAAAGGTGCATCGTCCTGGAGACGAAGCCTCCTTTTCTCGCTCACCGACCATTTGTTAGTGTCATGGCATTGGGTCTCTAGATCAGGCCCAAGATCTCGTCGTCGTCGTCGTCTGGGATGTTTGGAGGATCTGACTAGTGGTTGTTGCTAGCTACCCTGGGCGATCTATGATGACGGTTCTTCAAAGGGAGATTACAGGAGATTTGTACGACTTGCTGGAATTGGCCCATTGTGACGTAAATTAGTTTGATCTTGGTAATTTGAGGGAGTTGCCAAATGTGAAGGAGGATAAGGAGGGAAAGGTAGTTGCAGTGGCAAGTGCTAAGAAAATGAGATGAATGAGGAGGAAAGTGGAGAAATGGGGAAACGTGACATGAAAGAAGCAGTTATTAAAGTGATGATTTTAAGAGCAGTTAAGGCATCTGGAATAGATGGCTGTCATGCGGAGGAGTGTATAAATAAAAAAAGGAGATGCAGGATGGTTGGAAAGTCCGCAAAGTCGAGGTCTGCCCACTAAATCGATCGAGGGTTGAGTGTATTCCTGCATAGAGGGTTTAGGGAGAAGTGTAAATGTAATAGTACTGGGAGACCTTAATGCTAGGGTAGGAAAGGATCCAATTGATGGAGTGGTTGGGAAATGTGGAGTTCCAGGAAAGAATCGTAGTGCAGAGTTGATGGTGGAAATGTGTCTAGAAAGAGAGTTGATGATAGCAAATACAGTGCTTCGGAAGAAAGTCGAGCATAAGTACACATGGGAGAGGGTGGAGGGAAGGGTGGTAGATAGAGCTTTAATGGACTATGTAGTGGTAAATAGGACTATGATAGGAAGAACTAAGGATGTACATGTGCTAAGGGGAGAGGGTGGGGGAATATCAGATCATTTTCTGGTGGAAGGTATGTTGAGAGTGGAGGACAGATGGAGAAAGAGGAAAGGGACAAAAGGTAGGGAGGTGCTTAGTGAACTCTTTGAATGAAGAGGAAAAGGAGAAGGAGTACAAGAAGAAGCTGAAGGAGGAGTGGGAGGGAGTGAAGGATAGAGTAGAGGTAGGTGTGGAGGAGGAATGGGGATGGTTCAAGGAGGGAGTCACAAAGTGTGCAAAGATGGTGTGTGGAACAAGAAAGACAGGAGGAAATAGAAGGAAGGGTAGTGAATGGTGGGATGAGGAAATGAAGAAGGTTGTAGAAGAGAAGCGAGCTTACACAGATTGGTTACAAAATAGGACGAGGGAGTCATATGAGACGTACAAAGAAAAGAAAAGAGAAGTAAAGAAAAAGGTAAAGGAGGCAAAGAGGAGAGCAGATGTAAAATGGGGTAAGAGTATGACAGAAAATTTTGAAAGTAATAAAAAGATGTTTTGGAAAGAAATTAAGAGAGGAAGAGGAGGCGAATCAAGTAGAGAAGAAAAGGTAAAAGGTGCAGATGGAGAGATGATAATGGAGAAGGCAGTAAGGGGAAGATGGGCAGAATATTTTAGGGAGTTGCTAAATGTGAAGGAGGATAGGGAGGGAAAGATAGCTGCAGTGGGAAATGCTAAGAAAATGAGTGATGAGTGAGGAGAAATAAGGAAGAATGAAGTGAAGGCAGCAGTTAAGATGATGAAAGTAGGTAAGGCACCTGGTCTGGATGGATGCCATGCAGAATGTCTTAAAAAAGGAGGTACAGTGATGGTGGACTGGTTGGTGAGGTTATTTAATGTTTGCTGGAGAGAAGGTAGAGTGCCGGAGGACTGGAGGAGTGCTTGTATAGTTCCACTGTACAAAGGAAAAGGGGACAAGTGTGAATGTAGTAGTTTCAGAGGGATTAGCTTGTTAAGTGTAGTTGGGAAGGCTTATGGGAGGATCTTGATTGAGAGGATTAGAAGAGGAACAGAGGGAGTATTTGGTGAGGAACAGTGTGGATTTAGGACAGGTAGAGGTTGTGTAGATCAGATTTTTGTGGTAAGACAAACATGTGAGAAGGCTATAGGAAAGGGGAAGGATGTTTTTTTGGGCCTTTATGGATCTGGAAAAGGCTTAACCCCTTCCATACGGTGCCGCACACGTAGGCGTCATGAGGAGCAAGTGGATTCGCGACGCTGCCATATCGGCGTCTTGATTATATTTATTGTAGTCGCCCCTGTGTTTTTACATTCTTCCAAATGTGCCCTGAATCCCATTCTGTGGTTT
Source organism: Oratosquilla oratoria (assembly GCF_046742065.1). Lineage (NCBI taxonomy): Eukaryota > Metazoa > Arthropoda > Malacostraca > Stomatopoda > Squillidae > Oratosquilla > Oratosquilla oratoria. Next base: position 24,646,580 of record NC_134788.1, on the reverse strand, counting down.
TCAAAATTCGCGGGTGAAAGAGAGAACGATCGATATAAGCGGTGACTATATTTTATGATGCGAGTATTATTACGACACGTCGTACGGCTGGCATTGGCTGCTGCCCGCGAGATTTAAGTCTGGAGTGAAGTGGTTAAGAGCGGGTAGACAGAAAGGCACTGTGGGAGGTTATGCAGATATACGGGATAGGAGGAAAGCTTCTCAGAGCTGTCAAGAGTTTTTATGAGAGTAGTAGAGCTTGTGTCAGGATTAGAAATGGAGAGAGTGAGTGGTTTGAGGTAAAGGTGGGACTACGTCAAGGATGCGTTATGTCACCCTGGCTGTTCAACTTATACATGGATGGGGTAGTGCGAGAGGTAAATGCAAGGGTAGAGGGTCAGGGATTGGAGATGGTTTTCAGGGATGGAATGGGTGGGAATGATTTTATGCCTTTTCCTTTTTGGCTACCTCCCTAGTAAGGGGGAAAAAGCCTTGGTATATGTATGTATGTATGTATGTACGTACATGCGTCAACTGAAAGGCCCTTCCTTCCCTCCTTTTGATTTTCGAGTCTTATGACCTTTGATGGAAAGATGGGGGAAATTTGTGAAAATACGATCACAGGCCAAAAATGACCGTAGTGAAGAGTCGTTCAGATGAACTGTAAATTGAAAGATTTTTGCATCAATATTGTAGACCCGTCATGGATAAAAGGGATTTATATTTCCTTTGCAGGTTCTACTGGTGGCTGCCAGCTATGCCCTTCTCTCTTCTCATCTTCATCTATGATGAGTGTCGGCGCTTCATTTTACGTAGGAATCCAGGTGGTTGGGTAGAGATGGAGACCTATTATTAAATGTGGGTGGAACCCAATAAGTGGAACAAGACCTTAGTGGAAGACCTTCTCAGAGTGGATCCAATTATTTATTTAAAGTGGAGAGAGAGAGAAAGACTATTATTTATGAGACCAAGTTACGTGTCGGAGGCCTACCAAGTTGACAGTTGAAGAAAAAGTGGAAAAAAAAAGAAAAGTTAAATGGTCTTGTAAGCTTTACAATTAGTTTCGACAGGACTCGACCACCATGTGAAACAATGCCATCTACGACACAGCTGTGTACGCGGCACGTCCACCGCTGCCGCCCTGGCCACTACGACAACCACCACCACCACCACCACTTCAGAAGGCACAACGGAATGAGCTGCGGTCTTGGGAGGTGTCACTTTGTTGTTATGTACTGTTGTCTCTACTACTACTAGTTGTTTGAGAATTTCTGATTGTTGATATGAAACCCAGAGTAGATATATAAGTAACGGCTGCTGTAAATAAAATCCCAACAGTAGATAACGGCAATATGACTGTAAGATAAGAGGTGGGGTCGAGCCCCAAGACCACAACTAGATTTTGATGAAAGAGGAAAAAAAGAAGAAAAAAAAAAAAAAACACTGTAAAAAAAATATGAGAAGGCTAAATAATATATATATATATATACATACAAAGTCGGGTTGCGACTTGCCACTGCCCCGCTGCCCCGCCGTACGTACAGCCTCTCCACAGTAGCACGGAACTACCACTTCAGCTGGTCGCCTTCCACCCTCCCTCGAGGGCCACATGCGGCTGCCAGACCCGTCTACAGTCTACCGTACTACGGCCTGGTGCCACCACCACAGCTCACGTTGCTGTGCTTGCTGCCCACCAGAACCAGGATGGATGGATGGGTGTGGGCAGGTGAACAGGCAGGCTGCCAATGGGAGCGGAATCCCTCCTCCTCCCTGTTGTTGTTTGGTCTCGGCTGTGGCACTGTCCAATGCCCTGCTTCCATTGTCGCCGGATTTGGTCCCTGCCTGCCTGTCCATCCGCTGGGTTGTGTACATGCGTGCCCATAAGCTTGGTGGAGCTGCGATGGTGGCATGAGGCCAGATGGTCTCAGCAGTTCTGAAAAAAAACAACAAAAAACAAAAAAACAAAAAAAAAAAATTGAGCCTAGTGCCGGTGGGTGCAAGTTTGCTGGTGGCCATGCTTGTTGAGAAACCGGCTAAAATGTAAAAATACTGTGTAGATAGTGTGTAGTATATTACCCCTCCCCCCCTCCCTGGAAAAAGTTTTAAAAGAGCTACCTAGGTTGCCACATGTTTGAGTTCCCACATTGGTTATGTTGAGTAACACTTTTTTGTGAAAAGGTGCGCTGCTCACACGTTTTACGAGCAAGTCCTCATTTTGTTTGATTTCATTTGTCCTTATTGTATGTCATAATGTTTTTAATATTGTCAAGGAATCTATGGTGAATACATTCTAACCCACAAAACACTCAAGCCATTTTCTTTTCGTTTCCTCAAACCACTAATTCAAGTTATTACTTTATTTTGTGCTATTTTTTTTTAATCAAGAAGAGAATCAAAAGCATTTTTTTATTTTTGGCCCCCAACATTCCAAGAAGCAGCAGCAGACGATGATGATGATGATGACGAGGAATTATGTGACCAGTTTTGTGTTGTCTAGCGCTTTTCTCAAGTAGCACAAGAGCATTTGAAAGCTTGTCAGTTCGTCACCTCCAATTCGAGCTTGATAGACGAGAGTGCATGGTCCCCCACCCCCCAAGCAGAGTTAAAAAAAAAAAAAGCCTAGCTGCCTACAGGGACATCCATAAACTACTACTCCTACTATTTATGACTACCGCCTTTATCGTTTGTATTCAAAAGCACATGTGGCCGTTGTTTAAGGATTAGATATACATACAAAAGACATCCTGTCTAGTTTTCCTCCCCTCCAATTTCTCCATTCCCCCCCTGCTCACCCACCACCTTCCCTTGTTACCTCACCATTCCATCCATCCACCCACCTCCATTCCCCCCCCCCCCTTCTCTCCCCATGACCTGGTCCCCAGACATGTCACCTATCCCTGCATTTCTCATTGCATGGAGCCAGCCAGCCAGCCAAGCTACCTACCACGAAAGTGGTGTCCCCAAAGTCCTGCCTGCCCCCCATCTATCATGTCCAGTGACTAGTGTGGAACGAGATTGGTCGGTTACGCAAGTGGCTCGAGACTACAGTAGAGTCTAGAGTCGTTTAATTGAACGGACAAGAACCCAACACGAGTGAACGTGCTCAGCTGTTGCTCAAGTCTACACTTGCTTGATTGATGGGTCCAATATACACTGCTGACGACTTTGTTGTTGATGTTGAGACGTGGTTGCTGCCGCTACAGGCAGGCATGCAGGCAGGCATGCAGGCAGTGTTGACTACGCTTGTCTAGTCATCTGAACTGGTATGATAGCTCGGTTCCAGGTCACTCGCTAGCTCGCTCATCCTACCATGCTGACTGACTGACTGATCACTCTGGCTGGCAAGGGGAGGCATAGGCCTGCCCTGTACATAAGGGTTCAGAAATCATGATAACAGTAATTACTGGTAAGAATGCTATTACAGATTTAGAAGGGAAACTCCTGCAATTATCTTGTTATGAAAAAACAAAACAAAAAAAACAAACACCTTTTGTCACCCCCACCCCCCTCCTCTACCCCCCACCCCACTCCCTCCTCCGTTTCTTATTTCTGAAATTGTTTGTTTGGACTGAGGAGCGGTTCGGGAGGGAGGGATACACTCAACAGTTGAGGTGCAAGTTCAGCGTTGCCTCCTCCAGCCCTCCCCCACCACAATCTATACCTCCACCACCACCATCACCACCACCACCACCTGGGTAACGTGGATGGCAGGGTCTCCTTGCCTGCCAGTGCCCAGCCTCTGTTGCAATATAAAACAAAAAAAATAGATCAAATTGAAAAAAACAAACAAAAAAAATTAAAATTTTATCAGATCACAAGTTTTGTTGGACTAGTTCACTCCAAGAACCCACATTTCAATGCCGTGGGACTGGAAATAAAAGGTTGGAAAAAAAGAAAGTTTCTCTTTATCCTTTTCAGTTAAAAAGATGAATACTGTTGTACAAGTTGAAATTTGTCGGTCCTTAACATGTGTACAGAACAAGTTGACCATACTCTAATTGAAGATTTATTCTGAAATAATGAAATTCCATTCAAGGACGTGTGTTCACATATAGTCTTGCAGAGTGCTGTTCCCACTTACGTGTAATTAGTGAACTATGGAGCTGGTGATGTACAAAACCTGAAATGCTTTGATGTATTGGTACTTTTCTTTAACCATGTACAATTTGAAACAAAAGTAAGCTAAATTAGCCCACAATATGCAGAATAGCTAGATATTAAAAACAAAAATGTACAAACACTACATAAGTAACTATTGTTACTGCAGACTTTGACAGCAGAACTAAACTATTACCAAATGTACTCAAGGGTTAGATTGACCAAGAGGAGGAAGATTAGCCAAAAAGTGTGGGAAGGAAGGAGTGAATGTGAGATGGACAGGGTGAAAGGTCCTACGACCAAGAGAAGAATATCTATTGAGCAGGAGGGAAAGGGGTGCTCAGTAGAGAAGGGTTGTATTCATATGAATGATGCTTTGAGTCGGCATGAAGGGATTTCACCTTGCCTCTACTTACTTCCTTCATGAGGAGGGAGGGAGGGTTGCTGTGTAAATGTAATGGCCCTGCCTGCTGTGGATGTGCTGTGCCTTGCTGCATTGCTTCTGACCTTGGCAGTGGGCAGGAGGTGATGATTCTTCATGCACAAGCAAGGAGTTAACCCATTCAACTCCGATGACAAGATGTCTTGTCATTTGGTCAAATAAAACAAAAAATCATAATAAAACAACAAAATGTTTGATGATCAAACAGCACCAGAAAAATATGACGTCATCAGTCCTCCTCTTCGAGGAGGACTGATGACGTCATATTTTTCTGGTGCTGTTTGATCATCAAACATTTTGTTGTTTTATTATGATTTTTTGTTTTATTTGACCAAATGACAAGACATCTTGTCATCGGAGTTGAATGGGTTAAGATAAGAGGGTAACAAGTGGGTGGTGGATGGCAGTGGAGTGAGTGAGGGTTATGCCTTGGCTGGCTACCTACCTACCTACCTTATAAGGGGAGGGAGGGGGGAAAGCCCTTGCTAAGTAGAGACAGACAGACTTGAGGGTGTAGTTCTTATTTTATTTATTCACTTGTCCATTTGTTTATCTTTTTATTTACCTATATATTTTTCAACATTGTTGACAAATCTTAACGAACTCAAAGCTTCTTTAGCCTGTGTGTGTGAGTATATGATTCAACAGTCTTGAATAACATGTTGAACTTGTGATTGACAGCTACTGCCCCCCTTGTGGATGAGAGTTCAGAGATCATGTATAGCCACATCAATGGTTGATGCTAGATGAAAAAGTAATTACTTAAATAATTGACTGTATAATTAACTGTTACCAAAAGTGTACCTAAGTGGAAAATCCACAAAATGCCACAATGGCTGGCAATGGCCCTTAGGCCCTCTGACGGATTTCTGGGTGAGAAGTAGAACTGGGCATGTTAATTACCACTGGACAGGTAGTTCATTACTGTCAATGCATTACCATCGGTGCATTAGCATCAATGTGCTACTGATTTTAATTTCCTTTAGGAAGATTTTGACAAACAAAAAGAAATGGAGAAGTATTTACTTATTACAAATATTCTTAATAGAATAATACCTAAAGTACAACATTAATATTCCCTATTCTAAAACATAAAATTACCAGAGCGAGCTGGGCACTTGCATTACTGCATTAGTAATGCACTACTTGTCTAGTGGTAACACGTCCAGTCGATCTGCCAGGAAGAAACTTTGGACTGTTGACTGTGTTGTATCAATACAAGACAAATTTTTATGTCACTGGCTGAAAGTGGTATGGGGAGAGGAGAACAATGGTTGATTACCATCTCTCCATGTATGAAAAAGTGTAAGAAATACAACTGAGGTTGATGGAGATAATATCGATATGTCTTGGGGGCCCAATCTGCAGAGTAAGTGTCAGCCCTGCACTTGATACAGAAGTGGCATGGTTGACAGGTTTTTGAAAATGGCTAGCTTTGTTCTCCATCTTTCAGGACCATCACCTGTGGATACTGTACCTGTCACTGAATCTATGACAATATAATCCAGGTCAGCAGCATAAACAAACAAATTTAAGGCTAAGTCTGGAGAGACCAGACAAGACCTCATGAGCACAGCTCCAACCCCATAAACTACAACTAAGTGAATATTACACCCAAGATAACACTGTCGAGGTGGTACACCCCCAATTGGTGCCAATTTAATTGTAGTACTGTCAAACTTTTTCATCATCCTGTATGAGGACAGAAATCAGACTGCTGAGGAGTCAGGAGACAAGTTACGTGGCACCAATACACTAACAATTCATTGCATATATATATATATACTGTATATATATATATATATATATATATATTTACCTACCTAGTTGTATTTACCTAGTTGTATTTTATGGGAAGGGGAGCTATGCTCGTGGTGTCCCATCTTCATATCTCATTTTATCTAAACTATTTTTGAATTCATGTATTGTTTTTGCACACACTACTTTCTCATCCAACTTGTTCCAACTGTCTATTACTCTGTGAGGAAAGCTGTTCTTTTTCAGATCTCTTCTATAGCTGTCTTTCTTGATTTTCTTTCCGTGTCCTCTTGTATTTCTATCATTCCATTTTATTAGATCCTCTCTATCAATAATTTCTATGCCTTTCATGATTCAGTAAATAACTATAAAATCTCCTCTCTCTCTTCTTTGCTCTAGTGTCTGTAGCTCAAGTTTTGCTAGTCTCTCTTCATATGATAGTTCTGAGAGTGTTGGTGCCAATTTTGTAATTGCTCTTTGTATTCTTTCAAGTTTTTTTTATACATTTTTTTGTACTTGGTGACCACATCATTGCTGCATATTCCAATCTTGGTCTTATCAAAGTGATTAATATTTTTTTCACCATTTCTTCATCCAGGTATGTAAATGCCACTTTGTTCTTATTAAATCATAAGTTTCACCAAAAATCTTATTTGTTTCTCAGGTGACATATTATTCATAACAATGACTCCCAGGTCCTTCTCATTTTCAACTTTTTTTTTTATACTTTCTTCTCCCAATTTATATGATCCTGATATTCTGTTTTTGCCTTTTCCAAATTCCATTATACTACACTTTCTAGTTTTGAACTCCATCTCCCACTTCCTACTCCATTCCCAGACTTTATTTAGATCACACTGTAGTGATTCACAATCTTCTTCTGTGTTCACTTTTTTTAATAGTTTTGCATCATCTGCAAAGAAGCTCATATAGCTTTCAGTTTCTTCATCCATATCATTAATATATATAGCAAACATTATTGGGGCCAAAACTGTTTCTTGTGGAACACCACTTATTATTTCATCCCAATTTGAGTGTTTGTCTCTTATCACTACTCTCATTTTTCTTTCTGCAAAAGGTCTTCCATCCATTTAAGCAGTTTGCCCTGTATTCCTCCTTTGGTTTCTAATTTCTTAAGCAACTTCTTGTGTGGTACTTTGTCAAAAGCTTTTTTTAGGTCTAGAAATGCACAATCACCCCCATCCATCTCTTTCTTGTATTATATCTATTAGCCTTGAATAGAAACATATTAAATTGGTGATGCATGATCGTCCTTGTCTGAATCCAAATTGCCTTGGATTTAGCACGTTTTTTTCTAAATATTTTACCCATCTACTTTTGACAATTCTTTCACAAATTTTTGCTATTGTACTTGTTAGAGAGACTGGTCTATAGTTGGTAGGGTCTTCTTTATTTCCCCCTTTATATATAGGTCTCTTACAATCCAAGTGGGATACTTGGTGGCAGTATTCTTTTCCCCCACCACAGGGAATTCCCCCATCACAGAAAGAGAATACTCAGAGAAATGGTACAGGACAGCAACAAGGGGTTGGGGGACAGCATAACGGAGGGACAGTCGTAGTATAAAAGTGTCATCATTTCTCTATGAACAGAATTTCTTCTATCATAGACAAAATGATGTGTGGCTCTGGTCCGTAGGGGCGCCCCATATAGACCCTAAAGTATCGACTGCATGCTACTTTGCCACAATAACAAGCAGCCAATACCCCAGACGGAGAAGAAAGGGACGGGGAGAGGGACTAGGCATCCTTCTCCCTGTAGCCCCACGGGGCATATAACCTAAAAAGAAAAGTGAAGGCATAAGGGGTGCTGGAGGGCCTCGGGCCAGCACCCTAAGGTTTGGGTCTTTTAATGTGCGTGGATGTGGTACAGATGAGAGTAAAAGGGAAGAGATAGGTAGTATGTTTGTGAGAAGAAAGATGGATGTGTTGGCTTTGAGTGAAACTAAGTTGAAAGGGAAGGGTGAGTGTAAGTTTGGGAGTGTAAGTGGGAGGTTATCAGGAGTGAAGAGAGGGCGAGGGAGGGAAGGGGTGGCTATTCTAGTAAGTGAGGAGATAGGTAAACAGGTAGTGGAGTGGAAGGAGGTTTCCTCAAGGATAATGTGGATGAAGGTGAAACTGGGAAAGGAGATGTGGGTCTTTGTAAGTGCATATGGGCCTGGCAGTGAGAAGAGCGTGGAAGAAAGGGAGGCCTTTTGGATAGATTTAAATGAGTGCATAGAGGGTTTAGGAAGAAATGTCAATGTAATAGTACTGGGAGACCTTAATGCTAGGGTGGGAAATGGTCCAATCGATGGAGTGGTTGGGAAGTGTGGAGTTCCAGGAAAGAATTGTAGTGGAGAGTTGATGGTGGAAATGTGTCTAGAAAGAGAGTTGATGATAGCAAATACAGTGTTTCGGAAGAAAGTCAAGCATAAGTACACATGGGAGAGGGTGGTGGAGGGAAGGGTGGTAGATAGAGCGCTAATGGATTATGTAGTGGTAAATAGGATTATGATAGGAAGAGTTAAGGATGTACATGTGCTAAGGGGAGAGGGTGGGGGAATATCAGATCATTTTTTGGTGGAAGGTAAGCTGAGAGTGGAGGATAGATGGAGAAAGAGGAAAGGGACAAAAGGTAGGGAGGTTCTTAGAGTGAACTCCTTGAATGAAAAGGAAAAGGAGAAGGAGTACGAAAAGAAGCTGAAGGAGGAGTGGGAGGGAGTAAAGGATGGAGCAGAGATGGGTGTGGAGGAGGAATGGGGATGGTTCAAGGAGGGAGTCTTAAAGTGTGCAAGGATGGTGTGTGGAACAAGAAGGACAGGGGGAAATAGAAGAAAGGGTAGTGAATGGTGGGATGAGGAAATGAAGAAGGTTGTAGAAGAGAAGAAGCGAGCATTCACAGATTGGCTACAAAAGAGGACGGGGGAGTCATATGAGACGTACAAAGAAAAGAAATGAGAAGTAAAGCAAAAGGTAAAGGAGGCAAAGAGGAGAGTAGATGTGAAATGGGGTAGGAGTATGACAGAAAATTTTGAAAGTAATAAAAAGATGTTTTGGAAAGAAATTAAGAGAGGAAGAGGAGGCGAATCAAGTAGGGAAGAAAAGGTAAAAGGTACAGATGGAGAGATGATAATGGAAGAGAAGGCAGTAAGGGGAAGATGGGCAGAATATTTTAGGGAGTTGCTAAATGTGAAGGAGGATAGGGAAGGAAAGATAGCTGCAGTGGGAAATGCGAAGAAAATGAGAGTGATGAGTGAGGAAAATGGAGGAGAAATAGGGAAGGATGAGGTGAAGGCAGTTGTAAAGATGATGAAAGCAGGTAAGGCACCTGGTCTGGATGGATGCCATGCAGAATGTCTGAAAAAGGGAGGTTCAGTGATGGTGGACTGGTTGGTGAGGTTATTTAATGTTTGCTGGAGAGAGGGTAGAGTACCGGAGGACTGGAGAAGTGCCTGTATAGTTCCTCTTTACAAGGGAAAAGGGGACAAGTGTGAATGTAGTAGTTTCAGAGGGATTAACCTGTTAAGTGTAGTAGGGAAGGCTTATGGGAGGATCTTAATTGAGAGGATTAGGAGAGGAACAGAAGGAGTAATTGGTGAGGAACAGTGTGGTTTTAGGACAGGTAGAGGTTGTGTAGATCAGATCTTTGTGGTAAGACAGATATGTGAGAAAGCTATAGGAAAGGGGAAGGATGTTTTTTGGGCCTTTATGGATCTGGAAAAGGCTTATGATAGGGTAGACAGAAAGGCACTGTGGGAGGTTATGCAGATTTATGGGATAGGAGGAAAGCTTTTGGGAGCTGTCAAGAGTTTTTATGAGAGTAGTAGAGCTTGTGTCAGGATTAGAAATGGAGAGAGTGAGTGGTTTGAAGTAAAGGTGGGACTTCGTCAAGGATGCGTTATGTCGCCCTGGCTGTTCAACTTATACATGGATGGGGTGGTGCGAGAGGTGAATGCTAGGGTAGTGGGTCAGGGATTGGAGATGGTTAAAGAAAATGGAGAAAAGTGGGAGGTGAGCCAGCTGTTGTTTGCGGACGACACTGCGCTTGTGGCAGGGTCAGAGGCGGGATTGAGGAAGCTGGTGGCAAAGTTTGGGAGAGTATGTGATAGAAGAAAGCTAAAGATAAATGTGGGTAAAAGTAAGGTGATGAGATGTACAAGGGGTGAAAGTGGCAGTAGACTGGAAGTGAACATTAAGGGAGAGCGACTGGAGGAAGTGGATAGTTTTAGATACTTGGGTGCAAGTGTAGCAGGAAAAGGTGGAGTGAAGGTGGAGGTAGAATGTAGATTGAGAGAAGCGAGTAAATGCCTTGGTGGATTAAAGAGTGTAATGAGGAATAGACATTTGGGAATGGATGCGAAGAGGAGACTGCATGAAGGAGTGATTGTGCCAACAGCACTGTATGGGGCAGAAACGTGGAACATAAGAGAGGAAGAGAGAAGGAGTTTGAATGTGTTTGAGATGAGGTGTCTGAGAAGTATGGTGGGGGTTACTAGGCTGGATAGAGTGAGAAATGAGGAGGTGAGGAGGAGAACAGGGGTGAAAAAGGATTTGGGAGATAGGGTTGATGAAAGAATATTAGGATGGTTTGGACACATGGAAAGAATGAGTGAAGAAAGACTAGTAAAAGAGGTATGGAAGGCAGATGTGGAGGGAGTGAACATGAGGGGACGTCCTAGGATGAGGTGGATGGATGGGGTGAAGGGGGCTTTGGGGAAGAGGGGAATGTCTGTTGAGGAAGGAAGGGAGAGGACGGAAGACAGAGGTGAGTGGAGAATGGTTGTATATGGATGATGTTGTGATTGCATGAGGAGGATTGGGCGGGGGGGTGGGGGGTGGGGTAGTATGTGTGAGTAAATTTTGACGCAGCCCGAAGGGATTTCTCCCCGTCCTCTCCTTATATGCAAGGGGGGACGGAGAGGGGGGGTCGCCGATTAAATGAAGCGGCCTTGCTGTGGATGTGCTGTGTCTTGCGACACTGCTTCTGACCCAGGGCGGTGGGCAGGGTGCAGGGATGACCCGTCATCCAGGAGGTGCTCAGATGAGAGGGAGGGTGGGAGGGGTGTGGAGTGTATGTAGGGATGAAATGGGTGGGAGTGTTTTTATGCCTTTCCCTTTTTGGCTACCTCCCTTGGAAGGGGGAAAAAGCCTTGGTATATGTATGTATGTATGTATATATAGGTACTATATTTGCTTTTTTCCAATCTTCTGGAACTTTTCCTTCTTTCAAGGAACTGTTTATTATGCTATGTATTTTGTCTGCCAGTTCATTCCTGCATTCTTTCAAAATCCAGTTTGCTATTTCATCTGGTCCATGCGATTTTCTGACATCAAGATTACTCAAGTGTTTCATTATTTCATTCGTTGTTACTTCTATTTCTTTCATAGGGGGGACTTTCTCTTTCCATTCAATCTCTTCAGGTTGTATGTTCTTCCTTGTAAACACTGATTTAAAATGCTTGTTCATAATTTCCGCCATTTCTATTTCCTCTGTGTATTCAACTCCTCCTTGTCCTAATTTCTCCAAATCTTGTTTGTTTTTCAGTTTGTTGTTTACAAATCTGTAAGATAATTTTGGTTGATCTTTACATTTTTCTATGACATCTTTTTCATATTTTCTCTTTTTCTCTCTGCACACTTGTACATATTCATTTCTATAACAAGTATATATTTTCCATTTTTCAGGCCTTTTGTATTTCTTCCATTTGTGTGTGTGTGTCTGTGTGTATTTTACCTAGTTGTATTTCACGGGAAGGGGAGCTATGCTCGTGGTGTCGCGTCTTCACATCTCATTTTATCTAAACTATTTTTAAATCCATGTATTGTTTTTGCACACACCACTTCCTCATCTAACTTGTTCCAAATGTCTATTACTCTGTGAGGAAAGCTGTTCTTTTTCAGGTCTCTTCTGTAGCTGTCTTTCTCGATTTTCTTTCCGTGTCCTCTTGTATTTCTATCATTCCATTTTATTAGATCCTCTCTATCAATAATTTCTATGCCTTTCATGATTCTGTAGTTATCAAATCTCCTCTCTCTCTTCTTTGCTCTAGTGTCTGTAGCTCAAGTGTTACTAGTCTCTCTTCATATGATAGTTTTGAGAGTGTTGGTGCCAATTTTGTAATTGCTCTTTGTATTCTTTCAAGGAGGTGCTAAGAAAAGAGGGAGGGTGGAGGGATGTGGATTGTATTCAGGGATGGAATGGGTGGGAATGATTTTATGTCTTTTCCCTTTTGGCTACTTCCCTTGTAAGGGGGGAAAAGCCTTGGTATATGTATGTATGTATTCTTTCAAGTTTTGTTATACTTTTTTTTTTGTACTTGGTGACCACATCGTTGCTGCATATTCCAATCTTGGTCTTATCAAAGTGATTAGTATTTTCTTCACCATTTCTTCATCCAGGTATGTAAATGCCACTTTGATTGTTCTTATCTAATTATAAGTTTCTCCAAAAACCTTATTTATATGTTTCTCAGGTGACATATTATGTGTGTGTATGTGTGTATTTACCTAGTTGTATTATATGGGAAGAGAGCTATGCTCGTGGTGACCCATCTTTGTATCTTTTAGCATCAAGTTTTTTCTTAACCCATTCAACTTCGATGACAAGATGTCTTGTCATTTGGTCAAATAAAACAAAAAATCATAAAACACCAAAATGTTTGATCAAACACCAGAAAAATATGACGTCAGTCCTCGCTTCGCTCGCAGCGAAGCGAGGATTGACGTCATATTTTTCTGGTGTTTGATCAAACATTTTGGTGTTTTATGATTTTTTGTTTTATTTGACCAAATGACAAGACATCTTGTCATCGGAGTTTAATGGGTTAAAATCTTGAATAGTGTTTGCACACATTATTTCTTTATCTAAATTATTCCAGGTATCCAGTACGTACTCTATGTGGGAAGTTATTATTATTTTTTTTTTCAGATCTCTTCTATAGTTATCCTTTTTGAGTTCCTATTTGTGTCCTCTTGTTTTTCCATTGTCCCATTTTAATAAATCATTCCTATCAAGGATTTCCATTCTTTTCATGACTCTATCAATAGTGTGTGAGTGTGTGTGTATTTTACCTAGTTGTATTATATGGGAAGGGAACTATGCTCGTAATGACCCGTCTTTGTATCTTTCAGCATCTAGTTTGTTCTTAAATTCTTGTATAGTTTTTGCAAACACTGTTGCCTCATCCCATTTGTTCCAGACATCTACCACTCTGTGTGGGGAACTATTCTTTTTCAGATCTCTTCTATAAGTATCCTTTTTGAGTTTCTTTTCATGTCCTCTTGTTTTTCTTTTATCCCACTTTAATAAATCTTCTCTGTTGAGGACTTCCATCCCTTTCATAATTCTGTAAATGGCCAGTAGATCTCCTCTTTCTCTTCTTTGTTCCAGGGTTGGTAGTTCCAGTTTGGACAATCTTTGTTCATATGTCAATTTGGAGAGTGATGGTGCCATCTTTGTCGTTGCTCTTTGGATTCTTTCTAATTTCTTGTTTATATATATTTTTTTTTTTTTTTTTTTTTTTTTTGTATTGGGTGTCCATAGTGTCACAGTGTACTCCAATCTTGGTCTTTTCAGTGTGACTATAATTTTCCTGACCATTACTTAATCCAAGTAGTCAAAGGCCACTTTCATCGATCTTAGTAAATTGAAGGTTTCTCCAACTATTTTGTTAATATGCTTGTCTGGTGACATGTCTTTGATAATCACTCCTAGGTCCTTTTCTAAGTTTTTTTTTTTTTTTTTTTACTTCCTTTGTACCAATTTTATATTGCCCTGATATTCTATTTTTACTTTTTCATATTTTATTATACTACAATTCTTGATTTTGAAGTTCACTTTCCACTTTTGGTTCCATTCCCAGACCTTATCCAGGTCTCTCTGTAGTGATTCAGAGTCTTTTTCTGTACTTACTTTCTTTAGCATCTGCAAAGAAGTTCATATAACATTCTACTCCTTCATCCATGTCATTTATATATATGGTAAACATTATCGGAGCCAATACAGGGCTGGCTTTTCGCCACCGTTCACATTCGCCCCCTTGACAATTCGCCACCTGTTTAGATCGCCACCGAGACTTATCGCCACTCATTGGTATTACATGCTAGACATTTCGCCACCCAGTCGTTGGACTTTTCGCCACCGATTGTTATATTGCGCTATAATTCTACATACATAGCATTAATACAATTAATCAATGTCTAAAACAAATGTATTAATAACAAGGCCATGAATAATGCCCGGAATAATGTCTTTATCGCCGCCTGATCGTTCTGGTAAATTAACCCATTCAACTCCGATGACAAGATGTCTTGTCATTTGGTCAAATAAAACAAAAAATCATAATAAAACAACAAAATGTTTGATGATCAAACAGCACCAGAAAAATATGACGTCGTCAGTCCTCCTCCTCGAGGAGGAGGACTGACGTCGTCATATTTTTCTGGTGCTGTTTGATCATCAAACATTTTGTTGTTTTATTATGATTTTTTGTTTTATTTGACCAAATGACAAGACATCTTGTCATCGGAGTTGAATGGGTTAAGATGTTTTGATCCACATGGCGCACGGCAGTGAATGCACATCATGCAGAAGATGCAAACACTATAAGCTACTATAAAGCTCCCTTACGTCATTTATGATATGTTTTGTTTTTCTTCTCTGAACATGGCACTCCTATTTCAACAAGCATTCTGTTTGTTTTAGCGCCGCTGCCAGGCTTGTTACAAATGAAGTTACCGGCTGTGCTTCCCCTATCCTGAGAAAAGTGTATTATTTCCAATACAGACAAATAATAATTATTAATGCAGGCATATTTTTTTTTCCTTTCTACTTGTTCATGTATTCGATTAAAACCCAATAGAACTGGCCCTCTATAGTATAGGCGTATCGTTGTCCATGTCTACAAATATCAATATCAGGTTAAAGTCGCATAAAAGACATAAACACATTATTTCATAATAGAATTTATCAAATTTTAGAGAAAGCTTGTCTCAGTGGTAACTACGGCCATGGAGTATATTGTCAAACTAACTGAACACTACATGTTTGTAGTTGTGTAGTAGAGGTCAATGTTGGTGATTGGATGGAATTGGTGATGATGAGATGGGGGACTTATGAAACTTAAGTTTCTACTGTCCGTTTGTTGCATGACATCCAGTTCAGGATGTGTTGTTTGATGGCTATATGTTGAACAGTACTGGCAGTTGCCGTACGTCTTCTGGGATCCGGTTGTTTGGGGGAACTGCTGACACCATTCCTGAGGAGAGCCACGGATTGATGCTGGACTGCTGAGTGATTACCATGATTACTTTTGTTTGATTACAGATTATCTGTATATTACTTTGATTTATTTTCTTTTGTTGGAGGGGGGGTAATCACTCTTCGCCTTAGGCCGTTGGAGAGAGACATTTTTATGTCGAAATGTCGAATTTTCAAAAATATAAATGTCCCACGTCCGTGTCGATTTTTCTAAAATTCAGAGTGTCTGTGTCGCCATTTGGTTTTTGGAATGTCGGAAATTCAACTGCAATGTCGGCTGTCGAATTTTAAAAAAACGTCAATGTCCCGTGTCGCCAATTACCCCTTCCCTATATGCGATCACATGTCTTTTTAATAAAAAAACGTCAATGTCCCGTGTCGCCAATTATCCCTTCCCTATATGCGATCACATGTCTTTTTAATAAAAGGCATGTGATAAAAAAGTGAATTTTCATACAGATGGACATTCTGATAATAAACAATGTTTTATTGTTCAAATCTCATAGAATTGAATTTTCAGGCCCTGGCCCCATCCTGGACCTGTTAATAAAAATAAAATAACATACCCATAAAGACAACACAATGAGCGTAGCATTCACACCACCTGTACAAATGTATTTGGTTAATTTATTACTTGAAGATATATGTAGACGTGACGCCTTTTCTTTCCTTCAATAGATGGTATTTCAAAGAAACTATCCCACACCACACAGAAGTTACCAGTTCGTTACCCGTCGGGGTAACTATAGTCCAACTTGCAACTCAGTCCGGGCGTCAATACTACATTGAGCATGTACACATACCCAAAGCTTTTTTTTTTATCACAGTATAAGAACTTATTTTTCGAGAATATTGCATTTTAATAATATTATGCATCAATAGCTATACTTGACAATAAAGGCCACAGTGGTTCCCGGGTAAGTGACAAGTTAGATTGCATGATTTATCTCCGGCGTAGATCTGGGGGCGCAGATAACCTATATTGTTTAGCCGGGCCATAGGTTTCCAGCTTGCCATATTACGATGCTCGATGGTCTTGCATTCTGCTTCCGACATTGTAATAGCTTTATTTCTATCTCGCATACGTTATATCCCTCTTTCTGTGTTGAAGTTAAGTACATACATACATATACCAAGGCTTTTTCCCCCTTCCAAGGGAGGTAGCCAAAAAGGGAAAGGCATAAAAACACTCCCACCCATTTCATCCCTACATACACTCCACACCCCTCCCACCCTCCCTCTCATCTGAGCACCTCCTGGATGACGGGTCATCCCTGCACCCTGCCCACCGCCCTGGGTCAGAAGCAGTGTCGCAAGACACAGCACATCCACAGCAAGGCCGCTTCATTTAATCGGCGACCCCCCCTCTCCGTCCCCCCTTGCATATAAGGAGAGGACGGGGAGAAATCCCTTCGGGCTGCGTCAAAATTTACTCACACATACTACCCCCCCACCCCACCCGCCCATTCCTCCTCATGCAATCACAACATCATCCATATACAACCATTCTCCACTCACCTCTGTCTTCCGTCCTCTCCCTTCCTTCCTCAACAGACATTCCCCTCTTCCCCAAAGCCCCCTTCACCCCATCCATCCACCTCATCCTAGGACGTCCCCTCATGTTCACTCCCTCCACATCTGCCTTCCATACCTCTTTTACTAGTCTTTCTTCACTCATTCTTTCCATGTGTCCAAACCATCCTAATATTCTTTCATCAACTCTATCTCCCAAATCCTTTTTCACCCCTGTTCTCCTCCTCATTTCTCACTCTATCCAGCCTAGTAACCCCCACCATACTTCTCAGACACCTCATCTCAAACACATTCAAACTCCTTCTCTCTTCTTCTCTTATGTTCCTCGTTTCTGCCCCATACAGTGCTGTTGGCACAATCACTCCTTCATACAGTCTCCTCTTCGCATCCATTCCCAAATGTCTATTCCTCATTACACTCTTTAATCCACCAAGGCATTTACTCGCTTCTCTCAATCTACATTCTACCTCCACCTTCACTCCACCTTTTCCTGCTACACTTGCACCCAAGTATCTAAAACTATCCACTTCCTCCAGTCGCTCTCCCTTAATGTTCACTTCCAGTCTACTGCCACTTTCGCCCCTTGTACATCTCATCACCTTACTTTTACCCACATTTATCTTTAGCTTTCTTCTATCACATACTCTCCCAAACTCTGCCACCGGGTGCGGGACTACTCAACACCGCCAACTTAACACCGCCAACTCAACACCGCCGACTCAACGCCAGGACAACTCAACACCGGGACAACTCAACACCGGCACAACTCAACACCGGGAGAGGTCACCGATAAAGTTATTCCTTATTTACAGCTCATGATTATTATCATTTTTTTGCTTGTATGTATATATGTATAAATAAGTTTATTTAGAACCGTATATATTTGTATGTGTATATATAATGTGTATACTCTAACCGGTATATGTATGTACATATATAATGTGTATGTTCGAACCAGTATATGTGTGTGTATATATATAATGTACATATTTGTGTAAATGCATCTTCATACATAATTAAATGTATGTTCCTGTGTTTGAATGTATGGTTAAATGTATTCTTATATGCGTTTCTATATGCATGTAATATATATATATATATATATATATATATATATATATATATATATATATATATATATATACGCATACATATGTATGTATGTAGATACATTACACACGTACACACACAATATATTTTTATGCGACGTTTTTGTTTGAAATTTCCTGGCCAGGAAAGGCTAATCAAGATGCATATATCAAAGGAGGATACCGTAAGTTAATCCTAAGGTTAAAAGAGACAAACAAATAGAGATTGAGATAATCTGCCCAGATTTATTTTGAAAATATTTTTTTTTTTACTTAATAAATGGCAATTTTTCTGAAATGGCAATCTTAACACTGGCTGTTTTCCTTGGGGGAAATATTCCCAATGGTAATTTCCCCACTGGGAGTTTTCCTAGAACCCATCTTAAAAGTTAAATCAAACTAAAGTATATTATATTAAGGGTACTTTTTTTATTTTGTATTTTAAAGGAAATAGAAACTTTAGATACTTAACTAAGTAATTTATTTGTTATATAACATTATTTGAAACATTAAAGATTAATAAATAAATACTTGACTTGAATCTTAAAGAAAACTGCTACAATTTAAAAACATAACTTTTTTTCGTTCGGGACAACTCGACACCTCTCCCGATGTTGAGTTGTCCCGGTGTTGAGTTGTCCCGGTGTTGAGTTGTCCTGGCGTTGAGTCGGCGGTGTTGAGTCGGCGGTGTTGAGTTGGCGGTGTTGAGTTGTCCCTTCCCGCTGCCACCAGCTTCCTCAATCCCTCCTCTGACCCTGCCACAAACGCAGTGTCGTC
This sequence comes from Oratosquilla oratoria, assembly GCF_046742065.1. NCBI lineage: Eukaryota > Metazoa > Arthropoda > Malacostraca > Stomatopoda > Squillidae > Oratosquilla > Oratosquilla oratoria. Next base: position 24,627,644 of record NC_134788.1, on the reverse strand, counting down.
CGCAAACAACAGCTGGCTCACCTCCCACTTTTCTCCATTTTCTTTAATCATCTCCAATCCCAGAAGTTAAGTACAGTAATATTTTCAATAAATATCGGTGGCGAAAAGTCCACGCAACAGGTGGCGAAACGTCTATGCAATGGGTGGCGAAAGGTCCAAGAAAATGACAGAAATGAGTGGCGATCTGTCTCAGGTGGCGAAAAACCCTGTTCTCCCAATACAGAACCTTGTGGGATTCCACTTATCATTTCTTCCATGTTTGAGTTTTTGTTTCTATCACCCTCGTTTTTCTTCTGTTCAAGAAATCTTCCATCCATTTCACTAACCTTCTTTGTACACCTATTATTTCGAGTTTTCTTATTAGCTTTCTGTGTGGTACTTTATCTAGTTAGTGGTACATGATTTTCCAAGTCTGAAGCCAAATTGTTTTGGATTAAGTATATTATTTTCTTCCAGATGTTTAAACCATCTACTTTTGATAACTTTTTCATATATTCTTGCTATTGTGCTTGTAAGGGACACCGGTTTGTTGGATCTTCCTTACCTCCCCCTTTATATAGTGGTACAATATTGGCGTTTTTCCAGTCTTGTGGCACCTTTCCTTCTTTGAGTGAGTAATCAATTATCTTATATATTTTGTCTGTTAGTTCATCTATACATTCTTTAAATGTCCAATTTACAATTCCATCTGGACCATGTGATTTTCTGACATCAAGGGTTATTATTTGGTCCCGTATTTCCTCCTGTGTCACAGTTATTTCTTTCATTGTGTGTACATGTGTTTTGTTAAAAACAACAGCACATTCTGCACTACAAAGCCTCTTGAGTTGATTTTCAAGTCTTCTGAACGATGACTTTTGATCAAAAGAATGGGGAATACATTACCTGTAGACATTAGAAACTATTGTTGGGGGAAGAGTATATAGACGTATGGCTAATAGCACTTAGCATTTTCAATGTATCGGGTACAGGAGTACAAGACATTATAGACAGAAGGTAACACAAGGGGTGTTCACAACATAGGACACTAGGGAAGGTTACATCACAAGTGTGTGATGACGGGGAATTTGTCCATCGCTGTGGCCCAAATGTCCACTTGAATTCAACTGTCCGCCGCGACCTAAATGTCCGGGGAGGTCCAAGTGTCCGCTCCGTGCTTCTGTTATTTTCTCTCACTCTATTTTAAACTCAGGTCTTTCACTGTTAGCATCACACTAGTTCGAGGTGGTTCTGAGGTAGATAGGAATAATACATAAATCAATGAGGGAAACAAAAACTACTACCCTTGAGCAGGCCTTGCTTTGGAACGACTAACTACTAACCCTGCTTGCCCTCAGCTCGGGCATCCCGCGTTGCCAAACGCCACACACGGGCGAATTTGTGTACCTTTATGAAACTAATACATACTCAAATTTTTGCTTAACCTACAATCACCTTCATAACAATATATACGAATATATGTATATATATATATATATATACATATGTATATATGTATATATATATATATATATATATATATAAGTGCTCGGGTGCATCTAATGGCTATGAAAGTTATGTATCAATACAGAGAGATTTAAAAAAGACAATAGAAGAAAAAACGACAATACGAAATGAACATCGCTGATAAATCCAAAGAGACTCCAAAGAATTCTATAGTTATATTAGAAATAAAAAGGTTGCTAGGAATCACATTGGTCCACTATTATCTGCTGACGGTCAACTTGAATATTCAAATGAAGGAATGTGTAATATTTTAAACAAATATCTTAGCTCGGTAATCGTAAACGAAACACCTCAAAGTGAACTCCAAACTGAAACCTGTGAAAAGTCTAGGGTCTTTGGATCACGTGTTGGACTCGTGATCGACAGCTATTTCCCTCTCGGAAGAGAGCTCAGAGCTCGTATGACCGATCTATGGGTAATGCTATGACCTTACACACACACACCCAACTCCCCGCCCACGAAAGTCGGAGTAACGACCTGAAGCGCAGAGATACCGAAATAATTTCGGCCATGGGCAGGATTCGAACCAGGTACCACCGGCACCTCCGTACTGACAGTACAGTACTCTATCAACCGCGCCGTGTGTGTGTGTGTGTGTGTGTGTGTATGTGTATTCACCTCGGATCTGCTGCAGCCTCTTTTCGAGACAGCCAGACACCACCCTACGGCAGTGAGCTCAGAGCTCATTATTAGCAGATCTCTGGGTAGGTCTGAGACCACTCACACTCCACACACCGGGAATGCAAGGTCACAACTCCTTGACTAACGTCCCGTACCTACTCGCTGCTAGGTGAACAGGGGCTACACGTGAAAGGAGACAAACCCAACTTGTCTCCGCCCGACCGGGGAATCGAACCCCGGTTCTCCGGCTTGTGAGGCCAGTGCCTTACCAATCCGCCACCGGGCCGTGTGTGTGTGTGTGTGTGTGTGTGTGTGTGTGTGTGTGTGTGTGTGTGTGTGTGTGTGTGTGTGTGTGTGTGTGTGTGTGTGTGTGTGTGTGTGTGTGTGTGTGTGTGTATTTACCTAGTTGTATTTTACGGGAAGGGGAGCTATGCTCGTGGTGTTCCGTCTTCATATCTCATTTTATCTAAACTATTTTTAAATTCATGTATTTTTTTTGCACACACCACTTTCTCATCTAACTTGTTCCAACTGTCTATTACTCTGTGAGGAAAGCTGTTCTTTTTCAAATCTCTTCTATAGCTGTCTTTTTTTATTTTCTTTCCGTGTCCTCTTGTATTTCTGTCATCCCATTTTATCAGATTCTCTCTATCAGTAATTTCTATGCCTTTCATGATTCTGTAAATAGCTATCAAATCTCCTCTCTCTTCTTTGCTCTAGTGTCTGTAGTTCAAGTTTTGCTAGTCTCTCTTCATATGATAGTTTTGAGAGTGTTGGTGCCAGTTTTGTAATTGCTCTTTGTATTCTTTCAAGTTTTTTTTATACATTTTTTTTGTACTTGGTGACCATATCGTTGCTGCATATTCCAGTCTTGGTCTTATCAGGGTAATTATAATTTTTTTCACCATTTCTTCATCCAGGTATGTAAATGCAACTTTGATTGTTCTTATTAAATTATAAGTTTCTCCAAAAATCTTATTTATATGTTTCTCAGGTGACATATTCATAACAATGACTCCCAGGTCCTTCTCATTTTCTACTTTTTTTATTCCTTCTTCTCCCAATTTATATGATCCTGTTATTCTGTTTTTGCTTTTTCCAAATTCCATTATACTACACTTTGTATTGAACTCCATCTCCCACTTCCTACTCCATTCCTGTACTTTATTTAGATCTCTCTGTAGTGATTCACAATCTTCTTCCGTGTTCACTTTTTTCAGTAGTTTTGCATCATCTGCAAAGAAGCTCATATAGCTTTCAATTCCTTCATCCATATCATTAATATATACATATAGCAAACATTATTGGGGCCAGAACTGTTCCTTGTGAAACACCGCTTATTACTTCATCCCATTTTGAGTGTTTGTCTCTTATCACTACTCTCATTTTCCTTTCTTGCAAAAAGTCTTCCATCCAATTAAGCAGTTTGCCCTGTATTCCTCCTTCAGTTTCTAATTTCTTAAGCAACTTCTTATGTGGTACTTTGTCAAAAGCTTTTTTTAGGTCTAGAAATGCACAATCAGCCCATCCATCTCTTTCTTGTATCATATCTATTAGCCTTGAATAGAAACATATTAAATTAGTGACGCATGATCGTCCTTGTCTAAATCCAAATTGCCTTGGATTTAACACGTTGTTTTTTTTTTCTAAATATTTTACCCATCTACTTTTGACAATTCTTTCACAACTTTTTGCTATTGTACTTGTTAGAGAGACTGGTCTATAGTTGGTAGGGTCTTCTTTATTTCCTCCTTTATATATAGGTACTATATTTGCTTTTTTCCAATCTTCTGGAACTTTACCTTCTTTCAAGGAACTGTTTATTATGCTATGTATTTTGTCTGCCAGTTCATTCCTGCATTCTTTCAGTATCCAGTTTGATATTTCATCTGGTCCATGCGATTTTCTGACATCAAGATTACTCAAGTGTTTCAATATTCCGTTCTTTGTTACTTCTATTTCTTTCATGGGAGGGACTTTCTCTTTCCATTCGATCTCTTCAGGTTGTATGTTCTCCCTTGTAAACACTGATTTAAAACGTTAGTTCATAATTTCCGCCATTTCAATTTCCTCTGTGTATTCAACTCCTTGTCTTAATTTCTCCAATTCTTGTTTGTTTTTCAATTTGTTGTTTAAAAATCTTTAAAATATTTTTGGTTGATCTTTACACTTTTCTATGACATCTTTTTCATATTTTCTCTTTTCCTCTCTGCACGTTTGTACATATTCATTTCTATAACAGGTATATATTTTCCATTTCTCAGGCCTTCTGTCTTTTTTCCATCTGGTCCAAGCTTTGTCTCTTTTGTCTTTTAACTCCCTACAACTTTTATTGTACCAGCATTTTACATATTCATTTTCTTGTTTATGTCTTGGGACATACTTTTCCATTCCTTTTTTGTAAATTTTTGTCAAAATATTCCATTTCTCTTCCACTGTTGTTTCTTCTTTGTATATTTCTTCCCATTTTTCTTTTTGAAAGAATTCTCTTATTTGATCAAAGTTTGTTTTTTCATACATCATTCTTCCTTTTCTGTATTATCCATTTCTTTTCATGTATTTTTCTTCATTTAGTTCCAGTTCAATCAATATGTGGTCACTTTTACTTATTGGTGTTTTATATTCAATCTTGTCCACTATTCTAGGTTCAGATGTAATTATTAGGTCTAGTCTCGATGGTTCTTCCTCATTTCTATACCTAGTGTTCTGTATCCACTGTGTCATTGTATGGTCAATAATCATCTCGAGCAGAACATTTCCCCATGAGCCGTCTCCACCCTTTACTGTCATCTCTTTCCAGCAGATTTCTTTGCAATTAAAGTCGCCCATCATACCTATTTTTCCTCCATCTTCCATTATCTTATTTAATGTTATCTTTGTGTCCTCTAACATACTTTTATGTTCACTCTCTTCCCATGAGGCTGTTTTCGGAGGCACATACTTTATCACAAACTTTCTGCTCTTCTTATCTCTGTCTTCCACTTCGATCATAATCATCTCTACTGTATTCTTTCCATATGTGACACACCTCACGTTTATATCCTTCTTAGTCAGGAACATAACTCCACCCCCTTGTTTTGTCTCTCTGTTTCTAATCCAATAATTATATGCATCATGTCCTACACTGTTGGGTGGTAGTGGACCTTTTAATTTTGTCTCTACAATTCCCATTATGTCCGGTTCTTTTTCCTTCAAATAATCATTCAGCTCATTCAATCCTGTTATTAATCCATCTATATTTGTGTAAGACACTCTTAGTCTTCTGCCACTTCCATTGTGTTCTCTGTTTCCCTTTTGTTTTTCTCTTGTATGTCGAATTTCCTTAGTTTCATATTCACTACTCTCCAATAGAATCTCTCTTTTTCTGACTCTGTTCTGCTCTCGTTTTTTCCTTAGCTTCAAGTATTTTATCTTCTTCCTATCTTTCCTCTTTATTCATTTCCCTTTTTATCCATACCTTTTTATATTGTTCACTTGTTGCTAGTTTCCCTGTTTTGGATAAGATATTCTCTGCCGTCGTTTGTGACCTGAATTTAATCTTAATTGGTCTGGTCTTATCTGTACTATACTTTCCGAGTCTGAACTTCTCTTCGATTTGTTTCATTATTTCTGGTTCATCTTCCTGAACTAATTGTAGTAAACTGCTTACTTTTTCATTTTCCTCTTTGATTCTTGAGGTTCTATCTGGGTTATGTTTCTCTTCCATTCCTAATATAATTATACATTTCTTTTTGTCTGCTAAGTCTCTTACAATATTCTCCTTCTGTCTCATCACTTTGATAACTGAGTCTTCAGTTTGTTCTTTCATTTGCTGTTTAATTATATCAGTAAATGTAACTTTACTGTTTTCTTGGATTGTCTTCCAACCCTTAGCTTCTTTAGCTATAGCCTCTTTGTTTTCTTTATTATTCCTCTTTAATTCTTCATTCTCCTCTTTTACTTCTCTTAACTGTCTTTTTTAGTTCTTCTATTTCATCAGTTAAGTTTTTGTTCGCCTTCTCTAGTTCTTCCAATTTTTCAACTCTCTCTGCAATTTTTGACATTTTAGCGAACCTTATCTCCCAATGTTCAGTCATTTGTTCAAGTTTTTCCTCCAGTTTTGCCAGTAGGGGGAGGTTGGTATCCGCCGCCCCCTTATTAAATCCTTGGAAATTATTATCCTCACCTTCCATTGTACTGCTCTTATCTATATTTCTAATCTTTACATTTTTGTTAGTCCCATCATCGAAATCCAAATCATCGGTTCGGCGTTTGTTTACAAGCCGTCTGGCCTCTTGGACCAAGTCCTCCCCTTCCTCGTTTCCTTCCATTTCCCTCAGTAATCCCTCCCCTTCTTCTTTTTCCTCACTTTCCCGCTACACCACGAGCAATCCCCCCACCCTGTAAATACAATAGGTACTTCCTTTGCTTTGGGATCCACGAAAATTTCAGAACGTCCTCTACGCCGTCCGTTCGAGGAAGTGTGTGTGTGTGTGTGTGTGTGTGTGTGTGTGTGTGTGTGTGTGTGTGTGTGTGTGTGTGTGTGTATTTACCTAGTATTTACCTAGTTGTATTTTGCGGGAAGGGGAGGTATGCTCGTGTTGTCCCGCCATTGTATCTCTCAGTGTCTAGTTTGCTTTTAAACCCATGAATGGTTTTTGCGCTTACTATTTCATTATCCAGTTTGTTCCAAGTGTCCAAAACTCTATGTGGAAAACTGTTTTTCTTCAGTTCTCTTCTATAGCTGTGTTTTCTTAATTTCCTTCCATGTCCTCTTGTGTTTCTCTTGTCCCAGTTTAGTAATTCTTCTCTATCAAGTATCTCTGTGCCTTTCATGATTCTGTAGATGGTCAGTAGGTCTCCCCTCTCTCTTCTTTGCTCCAGTGTCGGTAGCTCCAGTTTAGCCAATCTCTCCTCGTATGATAGGTTTGCAAGTGCAGGTGCCATTTTTGTAGCTGCTCTTTGGATTCTTTCTATTTTCTTTATGTTCTTTTTGTTACTGGGGGACCACAATGTCGCCGCATACTCTAGTCTAGGCCTTATCAATGTAACCAATATTTTTTTTATCATGTCTTCGTCCAGGTAAGCAAAAGCCACTTTTATTGATCTTAGCAAGGTGTAAGTCTCCCCGACAATTTTGTTAATCTGTGTATCATAGGACAAGTCGTTTGTGATAATAACTCCCAAGTCTTTTTCGGATCATACTTTCTTTACTTCCTTGGTTCCAATTGTATATTTTCTTGATATTCTGTTTTTGCTTTTTCCAACTCCATTATGCTACACTTCTTAGTATTAAAATCCACTTCCCATTTCTGACTCCAGTTCCATACCCTATTCAGATCTTCTTGCAGTGCTTCACAGTCCTTATAAGTTTCTACTTTCCTTAACAGTTTGGCGTCATCAGCAAAGAAGCTCATGTAACAGTTCACGCCCTCGTCCATATCATTCATATAGATAGCAAACATTATTGGAGCCAGTTCAGATCCTTGCGGTACTCCACTGATAACCTCTTTCCAATCTGAATATTTTTCTCTGAGTACTGCTCTCATCTTTCTACCAGTCAGGAAGTCCTCCATCCATTTTAGTTGGTTCTCTCGTATTCCTCCTATGTGTTCCAGTTTTTTAGTAGTTTTCTGTGTGGTACTTTGTCAAATGCTTTTTGCAAGTCTAGGAATGCACAATCAGCCCATCCGTTTCTTTCTTGCACTATGTCTATTGGTCTTGAGTAGAAGCATATCAAGTTTGTGGTGCATGATCTACCTTGTCTGAACCCGAATTGTCTTGGGTTTAATATGTTGTTATCTTCCAGGTGTTTTACCCAACTATTCTTGATGATTTTCTCACAAATTTTGGCTATAGTGCTTGTTAGTGATACTGGTCTATAGTTGGTGGGTTCTTCCTTGTTTCCTCCTTTATATATTAGTACAATGTTAGCATTTTTCCAGTCATTAGGTATCTTTCCTTCCTTGAGTGAGCTATTTATCATGATGTGTATTTTGTCCGTTAGCTCTTCTTTGCATTCTTTTAGAATCCAATTTGTAATTCCATCCGGGCCATGTGATTCTAACGTCCAGTTTTGAAAGATGTTTTGATATTTCTTTTTGTGATGTTGTAAATTCACTCATGTGGGGAGAATGTTTGTTATTATCTGCGTCCCAATTTTGTATTTTCTCTCTGGTGAAGACAGATTTAAAGTGATTGTTCATGATTTCGGCCATCTCTAATTCTTCTGTGTATTCTATATTTCCTTGGCGTAGTTTCACTAGTTCCTGTTTGGTTTTAAGTTTACCATTTACATACCGGTAGAATAGCTTGGGCTGATCTTTGCATTTATCTATAATATCCTTCTCGTGGTTCCTTTTCTCCTCTCTTCTCACATTAACATACTCATTTCTATAGTTTATATAAATTTGCCATTTGCTTTGTTTTTTGTCTTTTCTCCACCTTTTCCAAGCTTTGTCCCTTCTGTCTTTTGCCTCACTGCATCTTTTGTTGAACCAACATTTAATGTACTCTCTCTCTCGCTTTTGTCTTGGTACATGCCTGTTTACCCCTTCATTGTAATTAGCCAACAGTATGTTCCATTTCTCTTCCATTGTTGTCTCTTCCATATAGAATTTTTCCCAGTTTGCATTCTGGAAGGACCTCTTTAGTTTTGCAAAGTCTGTTTCGTTGTACATCAATCTTCCTTTCCTATGCTTTTCGCTCCTCTTCATCTCTATTTCTTCCTTTAGTACAGTTTCGATGAGTACATGGTCACTCTTTCCAATTGGTGTCTTGTAGTGGACTTTGTCCACTATTTCAGGTTCCGTTGTAAATATTAAATCTAGTTTTGATGGCTCTTCATTGTGTTTTCACTGACCCACTGGGTCATTGTGTACTCCATGGTCATGTCTAGCAGTACATTGCCCCACACGTCATCTCCTCGTACTGTCATGTTGTGTGTCGTGTGTGTGTGTTCATTCTATTTTCAGTGCAACATAACTGTACCTGATTTTTCACATTTTCCTCATGGTAATTACTTTTAAGCACATGAACGAAGAAGCTTTGCAGGTGCATTTTTTTCGAGTAAGATTCTTGTTTTAATATTTCAAAAGCAAGTGTGTTCCAAATTATCTTCATTCATTGTTGTACTACTACGAAATGTTGTAAAAGTTAGTTTGCCTTAGTCTTGTGGGGGAGTGCAAAGAGAAGGTGGAATTATATGGGATTTATAGGTGACTTGGCATTCTTTTAGATATTCACATGGACAACACTAGGTTTGGTTCTAACAACTGAATACTATAAAAGTAGCCTATAGATTCGACTGAAGCTAAAAAAAAAAAAAAAGTCCAAAAGACTATAAACTAACCGAGCAAATTGGTCTGCCTCACATCTATCATAACTCTTACTTCCTTCCATTTCACTCTTTCCTTCCACTAAACCCCGAATTCCCCCCTCCCTCCCATCTTATCTATCCTGCTCTCTAAATAACTGAATCCCCATTTTCTATAGTGCGATCCACAGGGGATTCTACCTGCCTTTGAAAAAAAAAATCGTTGTAAATAGGTCATTATAATTTAATGTTATCATAATGGTATTTTCGCAATAACATTTTGTCAGCCTGAGTCATAATAAGACTTTATTTAGTAATAGCACAATTGAATTATGTGGGGCCTAGGTAGTGAATGCAAGGAAAACATTGAGGGGTTGTTGGTAGTGTCACTACTAGTGCACAGTGACAGTGCACACCAAGTCTGTCATACTGTCTAGTTCAGCGTTTCTCAACCTTTTTACCCTTGCGTAATCTTTAAAATAAATTGCACGTCTCAAGGAACCCCTGCGCAAAAAAAAAAAAAAAAAATTTCATCGTAATAATAGGTTAGATAGGATGATGCCTATATTACATTATTACAACAACCAAGAATATGTCGTGCGTGTTTAATTATTTTACGTATATGAAATTAAAAATCAAAAGTGTATTATGGCTCAAACTTCAAACTAATGTACATTAAAGGTCTCGATATAAGAAGGGATGAATAAAAGGCAAGCATCATCGGGGGCGGGGTGGGGATAGTGTTGGTTAGGTTTGGTGGGGTTACGGTAGTATATCCTGCGGTTTTGAAAAATGTGCAGTTTTTAAATTATTTTTTCGGATTTTGTTTAGTGGCGAAGTATGTTAAAGTTACACTCAAGTAGATTTCAGTAGTGACAAATTTTCAAAGATTGTTTTCCCTCAGTTTTAGTTACTTTTTTCTTTGCAGAAAGTCATGTACAGATTTAGATGAAGTTTTGGGTAGTGATATTTGGCCTAGGTATATTCCTACTACGTTTTGATGGTGATCTGGATCTGGAGTTTTAGTTTGTTAACAGTTTTATTCAAAATATTAACAGATTTTTTATGAAATATCTTGGAGTGTGGTCCAAGTAATACTCCAGTAGATGGTGATTATATAAGTCTAATTACTATTATTTTTTTTTTTATGTTTAACATACACATTTGTTGAATATTTGCCAATTTTCTTGCTAAAAGTAATGAATTTGTTCCAACAAAAATTGGGAGTAGTGGAGTATAGCCCAAGTATTATTTCATTGATTAATCAATCAGTAATGAATTAGTTCCAACAAAAATTTGGAGTAGTGGAGTATCAGTATGGCGGCCCAAGTATTGTTCCATTGATTAATGAATCTATGGCCCAAGGTCTTCTTCCGTGCAAGAGAACCTCAGCTCTCAGATAATTGGCAACATTCATCAGGTTGGTCCATATGTCACTCAAGGAGATATTGTGTTATTGTCTGTGTATGGTTAGGGTGTGGCATGGTAGGGTGAAAGAGTGTTGGTGGTGATCACTGTGGTGATTGGATTTTTTTAGGTTTATCAGTCATGCCATTATATGAACTAAGGCAATGGTATTTGCTAGTGTACCCCAACAGCAGTATCTGTAAAACTCGTGTCTCACTGTGTAAATGGACAGACACACAAAACTTATGTTTATTGTGATTGAAAGTTAAGAGAATTGTTACAGGCTTGTATTGCCTTGTACATATTGTATCATTAATTGTCAATTAGCATACACAAATAGGAGGTAGGATTGTATATGGGTATAATTTTTACTTAGGCATTTATGGCAGTTCCAGTCACTCATTTTGGACAGTGAGCACTAGCCTAGAACCTGTCAGAAATACTCTGCATTGCCCCCAAACTGTGCTTGGTTTAATGCAACACAGGTCAACTTATCTTTTATCATTGTGCATTACTGTATATGTATTTCTAATGAAAACACTTAAGGGATACAGTATTCACAATAAACAGTTTAGTTAATTGATTGAAGTTTTGTGTGGTAATTTTTCTTATATTTTCATTTGCTTTCAGCTTCAGGAAGTACAGCGATGGTACTGAGAGGAGAATGGAAAAACCTGACCCGGAACTACAGCCATCACCTGTAGTACACATGCCTATCTTTAGGGTCTGATTTTATTACAGTCAAAATGGCGCAGTCCTTTAGGTCCCCATGCAGTGGACCTTTCAACAATATTGTCAATGATATTAACAGAGGCCTCACCTCTGGTGATATCAATTATTCAAAAGGACTGAAGGCCATTGATGTTTTTTGCAACCTCATCATGACTGCATCTTTTGAAACTCATTTTGTGGGTGGGGCACAGCCCATTGCAGACTGGCTGTCAGCAACAGGCCAGATCTGGAAGAAGCACTTCACGAGGAAGCAGCAAGACATTATAGAATCTCAGACTGAATTTAAGGACATGGACATTACCTTGCAATATAAAATTCTCACACTTTGGTGTAGCTTCAGACCAGTGCAAGATCCTTGCTGGCAGAATGATGCAGACAGTGAAGAGAATTCACTCTACCTTATTAAGGAGCAGCGGAACAAGTTTGCTCATGAATCAAGGCAAATAAAAGAAACTGTTGTCAATGAGGCAGAGAGAAATCGTCTGTTTGATGAGTTAACATCTGTATGTCATAATGCCTTGGATAAACTTAAAAACTATAAAAAAAGATTGGGACTACCAATAGAAGATATAGAGTACCTCACTGATCATGTGGAGAGAGGGTTAAATACTCTGAAGAGACAGGATGTTGTTGTTGAGTTGGAAGAGACAGAAAACAAACTGATTAAGGATGGAGCCATGGAGAGTGAGCCAAGAAAAAGGGACTTGCTTGAAATTCAGCCTTTCCCACAGATATTGAGATTCAGGCCCTTCTTGCTGAAAGACATCTATGAACCTCTTGATCTTCATGTAGAACGAAGAGGTTTGAGACCAGGAGACTCTAAGAATGTTCCTCTACCAGTCAGGGAACTGCTTACAACACCAGAATCTGGAAGCAGCAGCAGTAGGCCTCATGTCATATGTGTGGAAGGTCCAAGTGGTGCTGGGAAGTCCATTTTTGTAGCTCAGGTTGTGTTTGATCACCTTGATGCCATTAAAAGTATCGATGAGTTGGAAAGTTTCCAATTGGTTCTATATTTGCCTTGTAAGCAGACATGTTGTGGCACAACTTTGAAGGAGTTTATTAGGTCTTCCCTTCCTAATACAAGCAAGAATGTCAGTGATGACCTCCTTTTGAGGGCAGTGCGCAACTTGAAAGTTCTTGTCATAGCTGATGGTTTTGATGAAGTTAGCCAGCAGGTAAGATGTCTTTTAAGTGAACTCTATCAGGAAGCCCAGCATGGAAGCCTCTGTATCCTTTTGACAACAAGGACAGGAAGCTTGGATGAAGCTGTCTCCCTTATGAGAGGTATTAAATGTTTCCACGTATTACTATCTGCACTGCCACCTGCAAAGATTGAAATAATGGCAGGGAAGTATTATAAAGCTCTTCAAGTAAGGATGTCCAGTCCCCCACCTGAGGAAGAAGTGGTAAAGGCTGTATCCATTGCAGCCAAACACATTGAGAGGACGCCACGGAACATTATACTGTTGACTTATTTTGCATGTGTACAACCAGAGAAAGTCAAGGCTCCACTAACACTGCCTGAACTACTCAATGCCTTGGATCAAATGTATCTCAAGATGCTGATGGAACGTCTAACTGATCAAGGCCTCACTAGATCTGATACGCTTAAGGAAATAAATTTCTTCATTAAAGCTCTTAATGCAGCAGCTCTTCAGAGTATCTTGAAAGGAGAAGTGGATATAGAGCAGGAATGCCTGCAGCAATTGGCAGATGAGTGCAGCTATCCAAATGACATGCTAGATGCCTTTCTCTCTTGTAGACGACATCAGACAATCATGGGAGACACTGTTGTTTACACTTTTCCACATACTAGCCAACTTGAGTATAGGGCAGCCCTAGGAATTCGTGATCAACTGAAGGAGTACAAATTAGATAAGGGGAAATCTGATCAGGTTCTTCATGACATCCTACAGATAGGACAAGGAAAAAAAGTAGAGTTGCACAATCTATGGAACTTACTGTTGATACTTGTAGGTGTTCTGAAGCTTGATGGTTTACTTTCCAGCTATGCCAAAGAAATGGCTGAGCTTGTTGTTAGTTCCCGCAGTAGTGTGGATGCTGCTTTGGAAGCTATTGCACAAAGTGATATGCAAGAGTTGTTCTCTACATCTGTTACTTCAAAGTTGCGACGAGATAGGTGGAATGTTAAATCCAATATACATGTGCTCAAGTCACTTTGCTATCTACCAAGACAGATCATTCTTCAAGTGCAGAATTGTTGTAATGATGAACCTTATTTAGCAGAAGTAATTGAAAGTCTTCGTGAGAGAAGCATTGAAGTGATGCTAACCCTCAATGGTTGCCTACATTACATGTGCTCTAAAGGTTGCTGCACATGGCCTATTACTAAATTGACTGCTCCTGGTGGAACCTGCACAGTGAGGCAACTTCAGGGACCATGGGATGTTAACATAATCCTCCCAACTTCTTTGTGGGATCTTGATCTGTATGTTAAATCACCAGAGGATATGGTAGAGCTCAAGAGCCAGGTCAACAGTCTACCAGAACTAAGAGAGCTTCGTAAGTATTTTGTATATCTTATTTTTCAAGGTTGATTTCAAAGAAAGGGAGTGTGGTGATGCAAATGCTAGGAAAATATATTGGTCAGTGTTTCCATACAGAAATATGTATCACACAGTTATTTATATTGTATCAATATAAAAAAAAAAAAATCCATAACTACACACACACACACACACACACACACACACACACACACTCACAAAAAACCCTAATCCACGCAAGATTGGAGTATGCATTAGTGTTATAGTCCCTACACAGAGTGAAGATAAACAAGATTAAGAGGATACTAAGGACAACAACAAAACTAATTCTTAACCTAGCAAATATGTTGTATGAAGAGAGACTAAAAGTACTGGATTTGCCAATATTGAAAGACTGAAGAAAAAGAAGTGATATCATTACAGTGTTCAGATCATTAAATGGGATAGACTGCATGGATAGAAGAGATTTCTTGATTAGGAGGAGAGGGCTTTAAAGTCATAATGACATTGAAATAATACAAAATATTTAAACTCTAAAAGATGTGAAGAAATATAGTTTTCCATATAGATGCATTAATACTTGGAAGCTGGAACAATACATGAATTTGAATATAGATATAATAATTGAAGATTAAGGAGATATAATTTAAGTAGGAACCATGCATGTATATGAAGCCAGGTATAATAATTTGAGAGTAAGAGACAGGATCCCATGAATATTGTTCTTTTCCTGTATACTTCATTTAGGTAAATACACACACACACACTGAGAGGTCAAACAGAGCTGATGCAGTGAATGGCATTTTAACACTTAGCAGTTGTAACAGCTTCCAAGGAAAAATATCCACCAGTTGGGTACACAGTGGGAAACAAAATGTGGGGTGCAGTCTGAGAGAGAAAAAAATCTTGGCAATACCATAAACAAAAGAAGTGAGCTGTTAGGAACTTGTTTGCTGACATTACAAATGGCAGAGTTTGAGTGTTCTGTAGTCATGAAATCTTGAGGGAACTTCATCAGGACTTGCACATAACAATGGATATATCTATCAAGTTTGTTTTCACTCAAGTCCAAAAGACTTGGGATGGTTCTATACATGTATTTATCTAATTTGGGAGTGTTTTGATTGAGAGGATTAGAAGAGGAACAGAGGGAGTAATTGGTGAGGAACAGTGTGGGTTTAGGACAGGTATGGGTTGTGTGGATCAGATTTTTGTGGTAAGATAGTGTGAGAAAACTGTAGGAAAAGGTAAGGATGTTTTTTTGGGCCTTTATGGATTTGGAAAAGCCTTATGACAGTAGACAGGAAGGCACTGTGGGAGGTATTGCAGATATATGGGATAGGAGGAAAGCTGTTAAGAGCAGTCAAGAGTTTTCATGAGAGTAGTAGAGCCTGTGTTAGAATCAGAAATGGAGAGTGGTTTGAGGTAAAGGTGGGACTTCGTCAGAAATGTGTTATGTCACCTTGGCTGTTCAATTTATACATGGATGGGGTAGTGTGAGAGGTAAATGCAAGGGTAATGGGTCAGGGATTGGAGATGGTTAAAGAAAATGGAGAAAAGTGGGAGATAAGCCAGTTGTTGTTTGCTGACAACACTGTGCTTGTGGCAGGATCAGAGGAGGGATTGAGGAAGTTAGTGACAGAGTTTGGGAAAGTGTGCAAAAGAAGGAAGTTGAAGATAAATGTGGGTAAAAGTAAGGTGATGAGATGTACAAGGGGAGAAAGTGACAGCAGATTGGAAGTGAGTATTAAGGGAGAGAGATTGGAGGAAGAGGATAGTTTTAGATACTTGGGTGCAAATGTGTCAGAAAAGGGGGGAATGGAGGTGGAGGCAGAATGTAGATTGAGAGAAGCAAGTAAATGCCTTGGGGGATTAAAAAGTGTAATGAGAAATAGACATTTGGGAATGGATGCTAAGAGGAGATTTTATGAAGGAGTGATTGTGCCAACAGCACTGTACAGGGCAGAAACATGGAACATAAGAGAGGAGACATGGAGGAGTTTGAATGTGTTTAAGATAAGGTGCCTGAAAAGAATGATAGGGGTTACTAGGCAAGATGGAGTGAGAAATGAGGAGGTGAGGAGGAGGAGAATGGGGATGGATGGAAAGGGAGTTGGGAGATAGGGTTGATGAAAGAGTATTGGGATGGTTTGGACACATGGAAAGAATGAGTGAAGAAAGATTATTAAAAGAGGTGTGGAAGGCAGAGATGGAAGGAGTGAACATGAGGGGGTGACCAAGGATGAGATGGATGTGGTAAAAGGGGCATTGGGAAAGATGGGAATGTATGTGGAGGAAGGAAGGATGGGAGATGACAGAGGATAGGGATGAATGGAGAATGGTTGTGTAAGGATGATGCTGTGATGTATGAGGGGGAGTGGGTGGGGGATGGGGGTAAGGGAGTGGGTGTGAAAAATGAATTGACACAGCCCAAAGGGATTTCTCCCCATCTCTTTTTCTGCATGAAGGGACGGAGAGAGGGAGGGGAGTCACTGATTAAATGAAGTGGCCTTGCTGTGGATGGCTGTCTTGCAACACTGCTTCTGACCCAGGCCAGTGGGCGAGATGCAGGGATGACCCGTCATCCATGAGGAGCCAAAATGAATGGGAGGGAGGGGGTGGATTGGAATGGAGTATGAGGGGATGGAATGGGTGGGAGTGGATTTTATGCCTTTGTTTTTTTGGCTACCTCGCTTGTAAGAGGGAAAAAGCCTTTGGTATATATATGTACGTACCTACAATTAGATGAATACATGGAACAGTCCAGGTAATGGCTGTCATACCAGCACCTATTAGATTTCTTTCCAGTCCTTATACGCTTAAGTAGATACTAGGGGGGGTTGTCATACTCGGACATATTAGTTTATTGCAATGGCTTAAACTGGTGGCACATGAATAGGGGATACTCTGACACCCTATGGACTAGGGAGGGAATTTGCATTTGTGGTAGGAAAATGGAAATGGAAAGCTGTGTTCTGCAAATTGTTAATTCCCAGACAATTGTTGCTCAAGGGAAGGAGAAAGTACTATAGGCCTTATTATTATTTATTTCCCTTGTGTCATACACATTAACTGTAAATCTATTTATCCTGACATCAGTTGTCTTGATGTACTAACATTGATGAAGGTTACCTTGCTTTTGGACATTAGATTTTAAAGGAGTTGCACATGTAATAGGAACTTTTTACTGCAAATGAAACTAAACATTTACTCTTTACTGCTAAGACATGTGCTCAAGGATACATGCCTGATAAGATAATTTTCTTTTGTGTAAACATGTGTGTCACTTCATTAAAGGGTTGTATACAATGTATTAATGTCACTTTAACATCTTTTATATAACATATTAGGTCAATTCCACGGACTATACATAGATCTTTGGTACCAGTTATGTGTTGAATGTATAGAAATCACATATATACAGTGAAAACCCTTTCCTCATACAAGGGGTAGTCAATTCAAAACATCCACCCACTTCATACACAAAACCCATTTAATGCATTTCCCATTTCAGCACCACACATAACTCACATTTGTCAGTAATATATTCAACAATATCATCATTGTAAATAATTATTACAATAAGGCCCCTTGTACAAAGATTATATTTCTATTGTATGTACTTCCCAGAGATCCGTTTGTCAACAAAGGCAGGTGGGATGCAATTGGGTTCTCCCCTGCAGAAGGAAGTTTCCATTCTTTGGCTTTATGGTGTTGCAAATGATGACTGTGATTGGATGTTAAAGCTGTTGACATCACTTCACATACAAAAGTTAGTATCTTAATGACATGAGTATAAACATATTGAATTTTTAATTTACTGAAAAATCAAATGGTTTCCAACAATAGATTTATCTTAATCACTACAGAAATATTATATCTGCATAGCCAACACTAGCTCTTTTAGCTCATTTAAGGATGAGAATATATTTTTCTGCCAAGTTATCATAAATCTACATGTGAAGTGTTCCTATAATGAATTGATTGCCAATATACATGTATGTATTTTTACAGGATGTACAAAGGAATAATTTTCATGGACAGTCACCTAACTCCCACAGGATTTGCAAGAATAGCAGAAACACTGGGAAAGCACAGTGTAAAGGTAGAGTGGGTGATGGGTAATATCCCACGTGAGGCTTGGGTAGATGACCATGAACGGCAGTCAGGATTCACTTACAAGAAGTTGGCTGACTTCACTCGCAAGCACCTGAAAAGTTCTATGGTGAAACTGCATGTGAGTACAGTATAAGATTTGAATATTATGTGAAACAAAATTATATATCTACTTGTTGATACTATATGGTGATTGATTTTATTTAGACATGCAATCAGTTTGCTTTTTTGTTACATCACTGAGATGTTAATAGATGTTCACATTTGTACTCAGGATTTAAGTAGTGAGAAAAACTACAAACTAGATACCTGTCATTCATAAAACAGATGGAAAAATATGAATAAACATGTTATATTATCAGTTTGTTATTTGTTGAAGTAAAATGAAAATTTTATTTGCTACATGTTAAATGCATGTTCATTCCTTATGTAAAAATTTATCAACACATTCTTCATCTCTCTGTTCTTCCACTTTCTTCATCTCAATTTTCTCTCTCTAATTTCACAAGCTTACCACCTCTTCCTCCCTAGTCAATATTTGGGATTTTCTGCTTGAGTCTCTCTTTGTTGGAACAAGTTAGATGAGAAAGTGGTGTGTGCAAAAACAATACATGAATTTAAAAATAGTTTAGATAAAATGAGATATGAAGACGGGACCCCACGAGCATAGCTCCCCTTCCCGTAAAATACAACTTGGTAAATACAACTAGGTAAATACACACACACACACACTAAAAATAGCTTACACAAATATAGATGGAATAATCTCAGGAATAAACGAATTAAATGATTATCTAGTATTAGAAAAACCAGACATAATGGGAATTGTAGAAACCAAATTAAAGTTCATACTAACACCCCACACTGTGGGACAAGGAGAATACAACTGTTGGACAAAGAATAGAAAGAACAAGCAGGGCGGAGGAGTTCTAATTTTGGCCAAGAAAGATTTAACTGTAACAAAAATAACTGAAGGAAAAAATAATGTAGAATCAATTATAGTACAAGTCAAAGGTAAAAAAAATGAAGAAAAGAAAATTTGCAGTGGTATATGTACCTCCTAAGACACAAGCCTGGTCAGAGAGGGATCACGCTGAGTTACTAGATGATACAAAGGAAGAACTAATTGAAACACTGAAGGATGGAGGAAATACAGTAATTATGGGTGACTTTAATTCAAAAGAAATATGCTGGGAAGATATGACAGTGAAAGGGGAGAGAAACACTGGGGGCAATGTAATCCTTGACTTGACCATTGAATACACAATGACCCAGTGGATTAGAGAAAACACTAGATATAGAGGAAATGAGGAACCCTCAAAATTGGACTTAATACTTACAACAGAACCTGAGATAATCGATAATATTATTTACAAAACTCCGATAGGAAAAAGTGACCATGTACTAATAGAAATGGAATTGAAAGAACAACCAGACCAAAGCAAAAATGTTAAACATAGAATAGGAAGACCCATGTATAACAAAACAAACTTTGAGAAACTTAAAACATTCTTTCGCAATGCAAACTGGGAAAAATTCCAAAACGAAGATACAGGGATAGAAGAAAAATGGAACATACTAAAAGAAATTTATAATGAAGGAGTGAACAAATTCGTACCACAACAAAAAATGGAAAAGGCATACATAAAGAACTGGTACAACAAAAGATGTAGTGAAGCAAAGGAAAAAAGGGACAAAGCTTGGAAAAAATGGAAAAGAGATAAGAAACAAAGCAAATGGCAAACATACATCAAACTAAGAAACGAATATGTAAAAATACGCAGAGATGAAAAGAGAAATTACGAAAAAAAGATAATAGACAAATGTAAAGAAGAACCCAAACTATTTTACAAATATGTAAATGGAAAACTGAAAAACAAACAAGAAATAGAAAAACTGCGCCAAGATAAAAAAGAATTTACAGAAGAACTGGAAATGGCTGAAATAATGAACAACCACTCCAGATCAGTATTCACAATAGAAAAATCGCCTAACAGTGAAGTTAGAGAGAGAGAATTATCCCCAGCAATGAAAGAAATAAACGTAACACAAAAAGAAATCAGTGATCAAATTAAAACCCTGGATGTCAGAAAATCACATGGCCCAGACGGAATAGCAAACTGAATACTGAAAGAATGCATGGAAGAATTAACTGACAAAATATATGATATAATTAAATCATCAATTAAAGAAGGAAAAGTACCATTGGACTGGAAAAAAGCAAACATTGTACCAATTTATAAGGGAGGTGATAAGGAAGATCCATCTAACTACAGACCGGTCTCACTAACAAGCACAATAGCAAAAATTTGTGAAAGAGTGATCAAAAACAGATGGGTTAAGTACCTGGAAGAAAAATCTACACTGAACCCAAATCAATTTGGATTTAGACAAGGGAGATCCTGTACAACAAATCTGATTTGCTTTTACTCAAGATTAGTAGACATAATACAAGAAAGAGATGGATGGGCAGACTGTGCTTTTCTGGACCTGCAAAAGGCATTCGATAAGGTACCTCATAGGAAACTAATAAATAAGATAGAGTCAAAAGGTGGCATCAGAGGAAAATTATTGGAATGGATGAAAGACTTTCTGATTAGGAGGAAAATGAGAGTTGTAATTAGAGAAAAATTCTCCAACTGGGAAGAAGTAACAAGCGGGGTCCCGCAAGGATCAGTACTGGCACCGATCATGTTCGCTGTATACGTTAATGACATGAATGAAGGCGTGGAGTGCTATATAAATTTTTTTGCAGATGATGCAAAATTACTTAAGAAGGTAAAAATGGAAGAGGACTGCAACTCATTGCAACAAGATCTGGACACAATATGGAATTGGACTCAAAAATGGGAAGTAAAATTCAATATTAAGAAATGCAGCATAATGGAATTTGGAAAGAGTAAAAATAGAATATCAAAAGATTACAGAATTGGGGAAGAAAAAATAAATAAAACTAACTATGAAAAAGATCTTGGAGTGATGATTGGAAAGGACATGAAACCAGATAAGCATATAAACAAGATGTTCGGAGAAACCTACAACTTATTGAGAGCAATCAAAGTGGCATTTACCTATATGGACGAAGAAATGATAAGGAAAATACTTACTACACTAATAAGACCAAACCTCGAGTATGCAGCATCACTTTGGACACCCAGTACCAAAAAGAATATTAAGAAACTAGAAAGATTACAAAGAGCGACAACAAAACTAGCACCGACACTCGCCGAACTAACATATGAGCAAAGACTATCCAAATTGAACCTACCAACTCTGGAACAAAGAAGAGAAAGAGGAGATTTGCTAACTATCTACAGAATAATGAAAGGAATGGAAGTTTTAGACAGGAACGACCTATTAATGTGGGACAACGGTAAAACAAGAGGACACGGAAAAAAACTGAAAAAGGATAGTTATAGAAAAAACTTGAAAAGGAACAGTTTCCCACACAGAGCGATAAATACATGGAACAAATTAGACAACAAAACAGTATGTGCTAACACTATACAAGATTTTAAGATAAAACTTGATGCGGAGAGATACAAAGACGGGTCACCACAAGCATAGCTCCCCTCCCGTATATTACAACTAGGTAAATACAACTAGGTAAATACACACACTTGATGGTGTATTGGTAGAGTTCCCAACTACCACTACAGCAGTCCAGGTTTGAATCCTGCCCAGGGGTGAAATAATTTCAGTGTTGCTGCACTGTGAGTCATTACTCCAACTCTTGTGGGTGGGGAGTTGGGTTTGTGTGTGCGTGTAAGGTCACAACATTAACCATAGATTGATCATATATCAGCTCTGAGCTCTGTTTTGGGAGGGAAATGGTTGTTGATCATGAGTCCTGCATGTGATCCAAGACCATTGTGAATCAAACACTCATGCACACACGTCACTAGAGGTGACAACGAAGCTTGGACTCCAGAGAAAACGGCAAATTTCGAGGATCACAAACGACAAGGAAGTACCTGTGTTGTATTAATAGGGAAGGGGAAAGCTCGTGGTGTAGTGGGAAGGTGAAGAAAAAGGAGAAGGGGAGGGATTACTGAGGAAAATGGAAGGAAATGAGGAATGGGACGAATGGGCCCAGGATCTTAAGAAAAGCGTAAACAAACGGGGAGGGGGTGGCAGAATATACAGACGAACATCAAGGAAGCAGAGGTGTGAAGAGCAGAAATATAGATAATAGCAGCACAATGGAAAGAGATGATAACTGATTTTTTTTTTGTTTAAAGAGGGAGAAGGGGACAACCTCCACCAACTAGTAAATCTAGAGGAGAAAAAAAAAAATGAATGAAGATTGGAAGGTTAGGTTTGACTTATTAACTCTAGTTGCAGAGAAAGTTGATATACTGGAAGAACTAAGAGAACCAAAATCTAACTAAAGAAGTAGAATTAAAAAGACAGTTAGGAGAAGTAAAGGAAGAGAATAAGGAATTAAAGAGGAATAATAAAGAAAATAAAGAGTCCATAACAAAAGAAGTAGGTGGTTGGAAAAAAGGTTTAGGAGAATAACAAAATTGAATTTAGAGATATAGTGAAACAACAGATAAAGGAACAAACTGAAGGCACAGTTATTAAAGTGATGAGAGAGAAGGAGAATATAGTAAGAGACTTAGCAGATAAAAAGAAATGTATAATTATATTAGGGATGGAAGAGAAGTATAATCTAAATAGGACTACAAGAATAAAGGAGGAAAAGGAAAAAGTAAATAGTATATTAGAAGTAGTTCAAGAAGATGAACCAGAAATAGGGAAACAAATAGAAGAAATGTATAGGCTCAGGAAATACAATACTGATAAGACCAGACCAATTAAGGTTAAATTCAGGTCACAAATGACAGCAGAGAATATCTTAGCAAAAACAGGGAAACTAGCAGATAGCAATTTAAACAGGTATGGATAAAAAGAGAAATGAATAAAGAGGAGAGGATGAGAAAACAAAAAGACTAGAAGCTAAGGAAAAAAACGAGAAAAGAACAGAGACAGAAAAAGAGAAAGTCTATTGGAGAGTAGTGAATATTAAAGTGAGGAAATGGTTCATAGCAGAGAAAAACGGAAGGGAAACAGAAAACATGATGGAAGTTGCAGAAAATTAAAAGTGTCTTACACAAATATAGATGGATTAATAGCAGGCTTGAACAAACTGAATGATTACCCGAAGGAAAAAGAATCAGACATAATGGGAATAATAGAGACAAAATTGAAAAGTCTATTACTACCCAACAGTGTAGGACATGGTGCATATAATTGTTGGATTAAAAACAGAGAGGTAAAGCAAGGGGGTGGAGTTATGTTCCTGACTAAGGATATAAATGTGAGGAATGTCACATATGGAAAGAATAGAGTAGAAATGATTACGATGGAAGTGGAGGACAAGGATAGGAAGAGCAGGAAGTTTGTAGTAAATTATATGCCTTCTAAAATGGCTTTGTGCGAAGAGAGAGAACACAAAAATATGTTAGAAGACACCAGGATATCACTAAGATAATGGAAGATGGAGGACGAATAATTATAATGGGTGACTTTAATTGTAAAGAAATTTGCTGGAAAGAGATGACAGTGAAGGGTGGAGATGACCTATGGGGAAATGTATTACATGATATGATTATTGAATATACAATGACACAATGGATACAAGAAAATACTGGGTGTAGAAATGAGGAAGAACCATCGAGACTGGACCTAATAATCACATCAGAACCCGAAATAGTGGACAAGATCAAATACAAAACACCAATAAGTAAAAGTGACCACATATTGGTTGAACTGGAACTAAATGAGGAAAAATACATGAAAAAAATGAACAATATAGAAAGGGAAGATTGATGTATAAAAAAACAAATTTTGACAAAATAAAATAATTCTTTCAAAAAGCTGACTGGGAAAGAATACACAAGGAAGAAACAACAGTAGAAGAGAAATGGAGTATTTTGACAAAAATTTATAAAGAAGTGGAAAAAGTATGTTCCAAGACTAAAGCAAGAAAAAGGATATGTATAGTGCTGGTTCAACAAAAGATGTAGGGAGGTAAAAGACAAAAGGGATAAAGCTTGGATAAAATGGAAATGACAAAAAACCTGAAAAATGAAAAATATGTACTAATTATAGAAATGAATATGTGCAAGTGTGCAGAGAAGAAAAGATAAAATATGAAAAAGATTAGAAAAATGTAAAGATCAACCAAAATTATTTTACAGATTAAACAACAAACTGAAAAGCAAACAAGAATTAGAGAAACTATGACAAGGAGGAGTTGAATACACGGAGAAAATAGAAATGGCAGAAATCATGAATAAGCATTTTAAATCGGTGTTTACAAGGGAGAACATACAACCTAGAGATATGGAATGGGAGGAGAGAGTTTCCCCTATGAAAGAGATAGAAGTATTAAGAAATAAAATAATGAATCACTTGGGTAATCTCAATGTCAGAAAATTGCATGGACTGGATGAAATGGCAAACTGGATCTTGAGAGAATGCAGGAATGAACTAACAGACAAAATACATAGCCTAATAAACAGTTAATTCAAAGAGGGAAAAGTTCCAGAAGATTGGAAAAGAGCAAATATAGTACCAATATGTAAAGGGGAAACAAGGAAGACTCTACTAACTATAGACCGGTCTCTCTTACAAGTATGATAGCTAAAATCTGTGAAAGAATGATCAAAACTAGATGGGTAAGGTATCTGGAAAAAAAGTACTAAATCCGAGGCAATTTGGATTTAGATAAGGATGATCATGCATCACAAACTTGATGTGTTTCAATTCAAGACTAATAGATGTAAAACAAGAAAGAGATGGATGGGCTGATTGTGCATTTCTAGACATGAAGAAAGCTTTTGATAAGGTGCCACATAAGAAGTTGCTTAAGAAATTAGAAACTTCAGGAGGAATACATGGCAAACTACTGAAGTGGATGGAAGACTTCTTGCATGAAAGAAAAATGAGTGGTGATAAGAGACACTCTAATTGGGATGAAGTGATAAGTGGTGTTTCACAAGGAACAGTTTTGGCCCCAATAATGTATGCTATATATATTAATGATATGGATGAAGGAATTGAAAGTTATATGAGCTTCTTTGTGGATGATGCAAAATTGTTGAAAAAAGTGAACACTGAAGAAGAGTGTGAGTCGCTACAGAGTGATCTCAATAAAATATGGGAATTGAGTTGGAAGTGGGAGATGGAATTCAATATCAAGAAGTGTAGTATAATGGAATTTGGAAGAAGCAAAAAATGAATAGTAGGATCATATAAATTGGGAGAAGAAGAAATAAAAAAGTAGAAAATGAGAAGGACCTGGGAGTTATTATTATGAATAATATGTCCCCTGAGAAACATATAAACAAAATTTTTGGAGAAACTTATAATTTGATAACAATCAAAGTGGCATTTACATATCTGGATGAAGAAATGGTGAAGAAAATACTAGTTACTTTGATAAGACCAAGATTGGAATATGCAGCAACGATGTGGTCACCAAGTACAAAAAAATGTGTAACAAAACTTGAAAGAATACAAAGAGCAATTACAAAACTAGCACCATCACTCTCAGAACTATCATATGAAGAGATATTTACAAAACTTGAACTACAGACATTAGAGCAAAGAAGAGAGAGAGGAGACTTGATAACTATTTGTAGAATCATGAAAGGCATAGAAACCATTGATAGAGAGGATCTAATAAAATGGGATAGTAGAAATACAAGAGGACAAGGAAAAAAAAATCAAGAAAGACAGTTATAGAAGGGACCTGAAAAAGAACAGCTTTCTCCTCAGAGTAATAGACATCTGGAACAAGTTAGAGAAAAAAGCAGTGTGTGCAAAAACAATTCATGAATTTAAAAACAGTTTAGATAAAATGACATATGAAGACGGGACATGATAAGCATGGCTCCCCTTCCCATAAAATACAACTAGGTAAATACATGTCGGACAGACGGCGAAGATTGGAACTCCGGAAACCCCCCCCCCCGCAATTTTCGTGGATTTCAATGACGAGGTAGTACCTGTGTTGTATTAGTAGGGAAGAGGAAAGCTCGTGGTGTAGTGGGCAGGTGAAGAAAAAGGAGAAGGGGAGGAATTATTGAGAAAAATGGAAGAAAATGAGGAAGGGGAGGAACAGGCCCCGGAAGTCAGAAGGGGTGTAAACAAAAGGTGCGCAGACGACACGAGTGAAGTCGGAGAAGTCAGCAAAGGGATCACAAGTAGAAATATAGATAAGAGCAACTCAATAGAAAGTAGAGATAATTATTTATGTGGATTTAATGAGGGAGGAGACGACAACCTCCCCTGATTAGCAAGTCTAGAAAAAAACTAACAAAAATGAATGAACCATGGGAGGTTAGGTTCAGCCAACCAACGCTAATTACACAGAGTTGATAAGCTGGAAGAACTAAAGAAGGAGAACCAAAACCTGAATAAAGAAATAGAAGAATTAAAAAGACAGAAAAAAGAAAGGATGAGAATGAGGAATTAAAGAGAAATAATAAAGAGAATAAGGAGTCCATAGCAAAAGAGGTAAAGGTTTGGAGAAAAGTTCATGAGGATAAAATTGAATTTAGAGATATGGTGAAACAACAGATGAAGGAACACACAAAGGACACAATTATTAAAGTGATGAGAGAGGAGGAGAATATAGTAAGAGAATATAGTAAGAGACCAATACACGAATTTAAAAACAGTCTAGATAAAACGAGATATGAAGACGGGACACCACGAGCATAGCTCCCCTTCCCATAATATACAACTAGGTAAATACACACAAATAAAAAAAAGAGAAAAGAACAGAGACTGAAAAGAACAAGTTTTTTTGGAGAGTAGACCTGAGGCTGAGAAAATGGTATATATATATAAAAAAAAAAGGAAACAACAAAAAAAAAAAGAGAAAGGATAAAATTAAAAATATTGTACACATGGATGGCATTTCAGGATTAAATTAATTAAATGACTATCTGGAAGAAGATAAATTGGATATAATGGGAATTGTAGAGATGAAATTAAAAGGTTCATTACCACCTAATACTGTGGGACAAGGTCTATATAATTATTGGATAGAAAATAGAAAGGAGAAACAGGGTGTTGTTGAAATTTTTTTTTTTTTTTTTTTTTTTTTTTTTTTTTAACCAAAAAAGGCTTAAATGTGACAAAGATAACAGAAGGAAATAATAATGTGGAATTGATTATGATAAAAGTTGAAAACTAGTGGCATGAAAAGTAGAAAATTTGTAGTAATATATGTGCCCACAAAAACATATTCTTGGACTGAAAGTGACCACTCATAAATGTTGGAAGACATAAAGCATGTATTAAATGAATTATTAAAAGGAGGATACATAGTAATTATGGGTGACTTACTCCAAAGAAATATGTTGGGAAGAGATAACAGTGAAAGGTGGAGAGGACCCTTGGGGAAATATACTACTAGATGTGACCATTGAATATACAATGACTCAGTGGGTATAGGAGAATACCAGATATAGAAATAATGAAGAACCATCGAGATTACACTTAATATTTATGCCAGAGCTTGAAATTGTGGATAGAATGGAATACAAGACACCGTTTAGAGCACCGTTTAGAGCTTGAACTAAAAGACCAAATTGATTTGAGAAGAAATGAGAAACAGAAAAAACTAATGTACAAGAAAAAATATTTTGATAAACTCAGAAAATTCATTCAAAAAGTAAATTGGAAAAACTTCTTAAATGATGAAACAAAGATTGAAGAGAAATGGAATATATTAGAAGAAATTTATAAAGAAGGAATAGATAAGTACGTACCAAAGCAGAAGCAGGAAAGTGTGTACATTCAGTGCTGGTATAACAAAAAATGTAGCGAGGCAAAAGATAGAGACAAAGCTTGGAAAGAAAAAAGAAAAAGGAAAAAACAGATAAGTGGCAAACATATATCAAACTGAGAAATGAATATGTGAAAATATGCAGGGAAGAAAAATGAAAGTATGAGAAAGACATAATAGATAAATGAAAGGATTAACCCAGATTATTCTACAGGTATGTGAATGGTAAACTGAAAAAAAAAAATAATAATAATAATGAAACTGCATCAAGGGAATGAGGAATATATAGAAGTAGAAATGGTGGAGGTTATGAACAAATATTTTAAGTCAATATCAACAATAGAAAATGCACATAATTGGGAAGAAGAAAAGATAGAAAGATCCTCCTAATGAAAAAAAAAAAATAATAATAATAATAATGATAATAATAAAAAACTTTGATGTCAGAAAAACATATGGTCCAGACAGAATTGCAAATTGGATACTAAAAGAATGTATAGATGAGCTAGCAGACAAAATATATAAAACAATAGATTGCTCACATAAACAAGCAAAGGTACAACAAGATTGGAAAAATGCAAATATACCATTATATAAAGGGGGAGATAAGGAAGACCCAACAAACTATAGACCAGTCTCCCTTACAAGCACAATAGCTAAAATATGTAAAAAAGTGATAAAAAGTAGATGGATTAAACATCTTGAAGAAAATAAGATACTGAATCCAAAACAATTTGGCTTTAGACAAGGAAGAGCATGTGCCACCAAATTTTTGTTTTTATTCAAGGGTAATAGACATAATGCAAGAAAGGGATGGATTGGCTGATTGTGCTTTTCTAGATTTACAAAAGGCATTTGATAAAGTGCCACACAAAAAAACTAATAGAAAAAAAATTGTAGCAACAGGAGGTGTACAAGGAAAATTATTGAAATGGATGGAAGAATTCTTGATTGGGAGAAAAATAAGGGTGGTAGTTAAAGACAAAAACTTGACCTGGGAAGAAATGATAAGTGGAGTCCCACAAGGTTCTGTACTAGCTCTGACAATGTTTGCCATATATATAAATGACATGGATGAAGGTGTTGAATGTTACATAAACTTTGCAGATGACACAAAACTACTAAAGAAAATAAGTACAGAAAAAGACTGTGAATCACTTTAGAGAGGTCTGGAAATGGAGCCAAAAGTGGGACGGGAACTTCAACATCAAGAAATGCAGTATAATGGAGTTTGGAAAAAGTAAAAAAAGAATATCAGGGCAATATAAGGTTGGTACAAAGGAAGTAAAAAAAGTTAGCTTGGAAAAGGACCTAGGAGTAACTATTAACAAAGACATTCTACTAGACAAGCATATCAACAAAATAGTCAGAGAAACCTACAATTTACTAAGAACAATAAAGGTGGCCTTTAACTACATGGATGAGGAAATGGTAAAGAAAATGTTAGTCATGCTGATAAGACCAAAATTGGAGTACGGTACAACACTATGGGCACCCAATAAAAATAAAAAAATAAATAAAAAAAATATATATATATATATAAAGAAATTAGAAAGAATCCAAAGACCAACGACAAAGATGGCACTAATACTTTCAAAATTGACATATGAACAAAGATTGTCCAAACTAGAACTACCAACCCTAGAACAAAGAAGAGAAAGAGGAAATCTACTGGCCATTTACAGAATCATGAAAGGTTTGGAAATCCTTGATAGAGGAGATTTATTAAAATGGAACAGAAGAAAAACAAGAGGACACAAAAAGAAACTCAAAAAGGATAGTTATAGAAGAGATCTGAAAAAGAATAGTTTTCCACACAGAGTGATAGGTGTCTGGAACAAATTGGATGAAAAAATAGTATGTGCAAAAACCATACAAGAATTTAAGAACTAGATGTTGAGAGATACAAAGACGGGTCACTACGAGCATAGCTCCCTTCCTGTATAATAACACTAGGTAAATACACACACACAAACTATAGACCAGTATCCCTTACAAGCACAATTGCAAAAATATGTGAGCTATAAAAAATAAATGGACTGAACACTTGGAAGAGAACAAAATATTAAACCCCAACCAATTTGAATTTAGAAGTGGAAGATCATGTACTACAAACTTGATATGCTTTTACTCAAGATTGGTAGAAATAATACAAGAGAGATGGCTGGGCAGACTGTGCCTTCCTGGACTTACAAAAGGCTTTTGACAAAGTACCACACAAAAAGCTACTAAAAAAATTGGAACAATAGGTGGAATACAGGGAAAATTATTGGAATGGATGAAAGACTTCTTGAACGGAAGAAAAATGAGAGTGGTACTTAGAGAAAAGAATTCAAATTGGTTAAACATGATAAGTGGAGTCCCCCAAGGCTCTGTATTGGCTCTGATAATGTTTGCTGTTTATATAAATGACATGGTTGAAGGAATTGAATGTTATATAAACCTCTTTACAGATGATGCGAAACTATTGAAGAGAGTAAGTAAAGAAGATTGGAAATCTTTTCAAGAAGACCTGGACAAAGTCTGGAAATGGAGTATAAAGAATGAAGTGAATTTCAACATTAAGAAATGTAGTATAATGGAATTTGGAAAAAGTAAAAATAGAATATCTGGTCAATACAAAATTGGAACAAAGGAAGTTACAAAAGTAAGCTCAGAGACCTAGGAGTAATTATCTCGAACGACATGACACCAGACAAACATGTAAACAAAATAGTTGGAGAAACTTACAATTTAATAAGATCAATGAAAGTGGCCTTTGACTACATGGATGAGGAAATGGTAAAGAAAATACTAGTTACACTGATATGACCAAAATTAGAATATGAAGCATCACTATGGACATCCAGTAGAATGAAAAACATAAACTAGAAAAAATTCAAAGGGCATTGACAAAGATGGCACCAACATTTAGCAAGTTGACATATGAACAAAGATTGGATAAACTAAACTTACTAACTTTGGAACAAAGAAGAGAAAGAGGTGATTTGATAACCATCTACAGAATTATGAAAGGGATGGAAATCCTTGATAGGGATGATCTACTTAAATGGGACAGAAGAAATACAAGAGGACATGAGAAGAAACGTAAGAAGGACAGTTACAGAGGAGATTTGAAAATGAACAGCTTTCCATACAGAGTAATAGATACATGGAACTAATTGAAAGAGAAAACAGTGAGTGCTAAAACTATACATGATTTTAAGAAGAACTGGATGCGGAAAGATACAACTGCGGGTCACTATGAGCATAGCTCTTCTCCCAGAAAATACAACTAGGTAAATTCACACACCAGCTACTCTCCTTCTCTTTTTTCTATGTCTTTTTTCTATGTCTTTCTTGGCTATAAGTGAGGAGAACAACAGCTGTATGTTGGCCACTTGAAATGAAAACTTAAGCCTCCTCAAGACTGGCTACATTCAAGGACAATGCCCACTTCAAGGGTGTTGAAAGTCAAGTACACTGCCCTTTTTGAGGATGGTGACAGTTGGGAATGAAGACAGAGGCAGTGGAAGACACTTTCCAGTTCAAGGACAGTGACAATGGCAGGTACTGTTTGCTTTGAGGATAGCTGCTTTAGAGCAATGGTTGTTCTTGCCCTCAAAACATGCAGTACCCTTGACTCATCATTCAAGAAAAGAACAGCCTCCTCAGGGTTTTCCCTGATTGTCATCATCCTTGATCTCAAAATGGGCAGTGCCCTAATCTATAGCCTTCCTCATAGCATCCGCAGCTTCTCTCTTTGTAACGGAGAATGTCAAATACTGTACACTTATACTCATGGTTGCCCTCGAGTGCCACCCATCTGAAGGAGTGACATCAATGATGGGTTTATTTTATTTATTTTATTTTTTTTGTCACAGTTGAAAGATGAAGACAACAGTAATAGATAAGTTGGGAAAAGCACCATGTGAGGATGTAGTCTTTATTGGTACAACATTTTGCTTCTTTGAGCTTTATCAAGTACTTGATAAAGCTCAAAAGAGTGAAACATTGTACTGATAAAGACTTAATCCTTACATGATGCTTTTCCTGCCTTGCTTGTTGGCAGTTACCCATTTTTTTTTTTTTTTTAAGGGATTGATGGTGTGGGTGAAGGGTACTGAATAATTAACAATGTATTGATCCCTGCCCCTAATTTCAATTGACAGAAACTTCAGGACGAGATGCTGAAAGAACTGTTTGGTAGTCATGCTTTGATGAAGTTGTGGAAATTGGCCTAGAACCATCCCAGGACTACTACACACCCTGTCTTTTGCAACAGAACAGTTCTCAAAACCTTGTTCAGAGTCAAGGAAGAATAGACCCTTGTCTAGTATTGATGCATCAATGTTTTGAGACATTGAGACTGTAAATTCTCAGTTATATTGTTTTGTGTGTCACTTGTTTTGACAGATTTCATTGTAATAAGATGAAATACTTAGGTTGTACATGTGTGTTTTGTACATATTTTCTAATTTTGCAGTTGAGAGTTGAAATATAGTATTAAAGTACATTAATGTTTGACTTGGTTCCTGTGCATTTCACCTAGGGTGTGAAAAGTTGAAAAAAATCTGGAGATGGTTGCAAATAAACACAAAATAAAAACAAGTAACAGATATACTGATGGTGTATGTAAATATTTTATTCTAAATGATGAAATATGAGAAATGATTGGAGTAACATTAATTAGAAGCAAAATAGAAAAGGCACAACTAAGGTGGCTTGGGCACGTGGAGAGAATGGATGAAGAGAGAATTGCAAAGAAAAGATGGAACTGGAGACCAAAAGGTAGCAGATCTAGAGGTAGACCGAAGAAAAGATGGAAAGATGGAATTGAAGAAATCCTTGAGGCAAATAGTTTAGGAAAAATAGAGGATTTGAGGGAAGAAGGAAGCTTTGAGAGAACAATCTGAAGTGTGCTGGCCCGACTGACAGGATGAAAGCCTACCTGGGAGAAGTAAGAAGTAATATATATATATATATATATATATATATATACACATGTGAAGAATTACTATTACACAGGACGTGTGCACCCAGATCCCTGGGTCTGCTAGCAGAGGCCATTGCTTTCTTTGTAACCTAACATTTTATATTGGACAAATATATCAAAACTAGAAACCTAACATTGTATATAGGACAAATATATCAACTATTGACTTATTCAATGCAGTATAAGTTAATATAAACTTTTATAGTGAAATAAGAAACTATTTTTAAGGCACTGTTATGCTTTGAAATGCCAATTTTAGCCGGACTTAACAGGTATTATTGTATGAGGTTAGTGGACACCAGGGTTGGTGATTTTTTTTTTTTTTTTTTCTTTTCTTTTTAAAAAATAATTTTTTTTTTTTTTTTTAATTTAAATCAGATTTATTTGATTTAAATAGATTTTTTTTTTATAGATTTTAAATATTGTGGGATTACTATCTGATATGCGATCTGATTGCTAAAGGATATATTTAGCATATCAATATAAGGAGCAGTGTTTTATAGACTTGCCACAAGTATACAAGGAACGGTATAAGCCGTATGTGAGGATGGTATGCTCAGGTTCACTCGATTCCTCCAAGAGCAGCTTCTCACTGAGTCAGTTGCTGCTTTGGAATCAACCAGGGAGGATGTCTTCTGGACCTGGCAGTGGTTCCTTCAGGCAGAAAAAACGATCCTGTCTGGAATTATTTTGAAAAACTACCAACAACTTCTGGCAAAGGGTACCGAGCTAAATGCAAGGACTGCAGCCAGGAACTACAGGGCATTATGTCAAGATTAAAATCTCACAGAGATAAATGCCAAGGTCAGCCACAGCATACAGAAGAAATTGATGACCCAGGTAAATAATTTTACGTATTTTGTGTGCCTTTCTCCCTTTTCATATGTAACTATATAGATTTGGTGAGCAATGGAGAGTATGTG
The DNA here is from genome assembly GCF_046742065.1 of Oratosquilla oratoria. Classification (NCBI taxonomy): domain Eukaryota; kingdom Metazoa; phylum Arthropoda; class Malacostraca; order Stomatopoda; family Squillidae; genus Oratosquilla; species Oratosquilla oratoria. The sequence goes on along the minus strand of NC_134788.1, from coordinate 24,593,752 downwards.
CAATAAAAATGTGAAGGCCTAAGAGATGATACTTCAACTTCATTACTTCTAAATTTGGGTAATGACTATATCACTATAATATACTGTATCCACTCAACTTTTGGGCCTAGATGATTGTTATTCATTTCATTCAACATTGTGTACTATATTTCATAGGTTCCATTGGAATTCAGCCCACATGGGATTCAGCCCAAAGACCTGAAAAAAGCTTATGATAAGGTGCCACATAAGAAATTGCTACAGAAATTAGAACCTGCAGGAGGAATACAGGGCAAACTGCTGAAATGGATGGAAGACTTCCTGCATGAAAGAAAAATGAGAGTGGTGATAAGAGACAAACATTCTAATTGAGATGAAGTGATAAGTGGAGTTCCACAAGGAACTGTTCTGGTGGACAATGCAAAATTGTTGGAAAAAAGTGAACTCTGAAGAAGATTGTGAGTCGCTACAGAATGATCTCAACAAAGTATGGGAATGGAGTAGGAAGTGGGAGATGGAATTCAATATTAAGAAGTGTTGCATAATGGAATTTGGAAGAAGCAAAAAAAGAATAGTGGGATCATATAAATTTGGAGAAGAAATAAAAAAAAGTAGAAAATCAGAAGGACCTGGGAGTCGTTATTATGAATAATATGTCCCCTGAGAAACATATAAACAAGATTTTTGTAGAAACTTATAATTAAAAAGAAAAAAAAAAAAAAGTGGCATTTACATACTTGGATGAAGAAATGGTGAAGAAAATACTAGTCACTTTGATAAGACCAAAATTGGAGTATGCAGCGACGACGTGGTCACAAAAAAAAAAAAAAAAAGTATAACAAAACTTGAAAGAATACAAAGAGCAATTACGAATCTGGCACCAACACTTTCAGAACTATCATATGAAGAGAGACTAGCAAAACTGGAACTACAGACATTAGAACAAAGAAGAAAGAGACTTGATAACTATTTATAGAATCATGAAAGGCATAGAAACTATTGATAGAAAGGATCTAATAAAATGGGATAGCAGAGATACAAGAGGACACTGAAAGAAAATCAAGAAGGACAGTTACAAAGGATTACAAAGGCGGAGCATGCCGACAGGAGACCTTTTGGTCCATATCTAGGTCGGATGCAAAAAAAAATCACAATAATAATAAAACAATAAATAAAAACTATAATAATGTAAATAACAAATAAAATACATAAATAAATGCATAGGTATAGTTAAATAATAAACAAACAGGTAAATAGTAAATAATAATAAATTGACATATAACTAATAATAAATGAAAATCAGACAGACCAATGATAACAAAACAAAAACAAATAATATAAAATAAATTATAATCATTACAGCATCTTGCTTAGGTGTTTATCTAAATGATTCTTAAAGCTTCAAACTGAACTACATTGCACTACCTGTGCAGGAAGTTTATTCCATTCATTAACTACACAGTTGGCAAAGTTGTTTCTACCTACTTCCAAATTGAATCTATTTCCAGACAGTTTGAGACCATTGTTTCTTGTCTGATTCTCATTCAATGTGAAAATTTGGTCACTTTTGATGTTGTCAATTCCCTTTAAAATCTTAAAGACCTGTATCAAGTCACCTCTGAGTCTACGCTTTTTTTTTAGGGAAAACAGATTCATATGTTTTAGTCGATTTTCGTATGATTTATTTTTGATATTTGGAATCAGTTTTGTGGCTCGCCGTTGTACTTTTTCTAGTCTGTCAATGTCTTTAATGAGATTCGGTGACCATACGGAAACAGCATATTCCAAATGTGGACGAACTAACGATTTATATAGCTTGTTAATGAGTGATGGACTTTTGAAATCAAAAGATCGCGCAATCAGTCCTAGAATCTTATTTGCTTTCTCAGAGGCTGAAATACACTGCTTGGATGATTTGAGGTCGTTACTGATAATTACGCCGAGATCTTTTTCACTATCCACTTTTGTTGAGGAATTTCCAAATAACTTGTAATCGTACTTACTGTTATTTTTACCTATGTGCATTACCTTGCATTTACTTGTGATTTATTTCATTAGCCACTTTTCAGACCATTGCTGTAATTGATCTAAATCTTCTTGAATATCTAATTGGTTTGAGTGATCATTTGCCACTCCGCACAGTTTTGTATCATCAGCAAATTTGGAAACAGTCCATGGTCTATATCATTTATATATACTATGAATAGAAGTGGCCCAAGAACGGAACCCTGAGGAACTCCACTTGTAACATTTTTCCATCTAGAAGTTTTTCCATTTAAAACAACTCTCTGTTTTCGACCATTCAACCAATTACTAGTCCAACCTAATAGGCTATCACTTATTCCGTGTAAAGATATATAATTTAGTAAGTAGTCTTTCGTGTGGGACGGTATCAAAAGCTTTTGCAAAGTCTTGATATATTAAATCTATATTGTTTTTGTCATAATTCGAGATAACTGTGTTGTAGAATTCGAGTAAGTTAGTCACACAAGAACGTTTCCGTCTTAAACCATGCTGGCTATCATTTATCAAACGGTTACTTTCTAAATGATGTTCGATAGCATCTCTGATGACAGTTTCCATTATTTTTCCTATGATTGAAGTCAAACTTATAGGCCTATAGTTATTTGGCTTCTTTTTGTCACCTTTTTTGAATATGGGAGTAATGTTAGCTAGCTTCCATTCTCTTGGGACATCTCCGGATATGATGGATTTCTTGAAAATAATTTCTAATGGAACAACAATCTCATTTTTCATTTCCTTTAAGATTCTTGGATGCCAACCGTCAGGCCCTGGTGTTTTATTAACTTTGAGTTTATCTATACACCTTTTAATTTTTTCTTTTGTTATATTTACCATAGTAAGTTATAGAAGAGACCTGAAAAAGAACAGCTTTCCCCACAGGGTGATAGATGTTTGGAACAAGTTAGATGAGAAAGTGGTGTGTGCAAAAACAATACACGAATTTAAAAGCAGCCTAGACAAAACGAGATATGAAGACGGGACACCACGAGCATAACTCCCCTTCCCGTATAATACAATTAGGTAAATGCACACACACACATATATATATATATATATATATATACAGATATATATTTATATACATACATACATACATATACCAAGGCTTTTTCCCCCTTACAAGGGGGGTAGCCAAAAAGAAAAAGGCATAGAATCATTCCCACCCATTCCATCCCCGAATACACTCCACACCCCTCCACCCTCCCTCCCATCTTAGCTCCTCCCGAATGACGGGTCATCCCTGCACCTTGTCCACTGCCCTCGGTCAGAAGCAGTGTCGCAAGACACAGCACATCCACAGCAAGGCCGCTTCATTAAATCGGCGACCCCCCCTCTCCGTCCCCCCATGCATAAAATGAGAGGACGGGGAGAAATCCCTTCGGGCTGCGTCAAATTTTGCTCACACATACTATCTCACCCCCTATCCACCCGCCCATTCCACCTCATGCAATCACAACATCATCCATATACAACCATTCTCCATTCACCCTTGTCTTCTGTCCTCTCCCGTCCTTCCTCAACAGACATTCCCCTCTTCCCCAAAGCCCCCTTCACCCCATCCATCCACCTCATCCTAGGACGTCCCCTCATGTTCACTCCCTCCACATCTGCCTTCCACACCTCTTTTACTAGTCTTTCTTCACTCATTCTTTCCATGTGTCCAAACCATCCTAATATTCTTTCATCAACCCTATCTCCCAGCTCCTTTTCCACCCCTGTTCTCCTCCTCATTTCTCACTCTATCTAGCCTAGTAACCCCCATCATACTTCTCAGACACCTCATCTCAAACACATTCAAACTCCTTTTCTTTTCCTCTCTTATGTTCCATGTTTCTGTCCCATACAGTGCTGTTGGCACAATCACTCCTTCATACAGTCTCCTCTTAGCATCCATTCCCAAATGTCTATTCCTCATTACACTCTTTAATCCACCAAGGCATTTACTCGCTTCTCTCAATCTACATTCTACCTCCGCTTTCACTCCACCTTTCCCTGCAACATTTGCACCCAAGTATCTAAAACTATCCACTTCCTCCAATCGCTCTCCCCTAATGCTCACTTCCAGTCTACTGCCACTTTCACCCCTTGTATATCTCATCACCTTACATTTACCCACATTTATCTTTAGCTTTCTTCTATCACATACTCTCCCAAACTCTGCCACCAACTTCCTCAATCCCTCCTCCGATCCTGCCACAAGCGCAGTGTCGTCCGCAAACAACAGCTGGCTCACCTCCCACTTTTCTCCATTTTCTTTAACCATCTCCAATCCCTTGCCCACTACCCTTGTATTTACCTCTCGCACCATCCCATCCATGTATAAGTTGAACAGCCAGGGTGACATAACGCATCCTTGACGAAGTCCCACCTTTACCTCGAACCACTCACTCTCTCCATTTCCAATCCTGACACAAGCTCTACTACTCTCATAAAAACTCTTGACAGCTCCCAGAAGCTTTCCTCCTATCCCGTATATCTTCATAACCTCCCACAGTGCCTTCCTGTCTACCCTATCATAAGCCTTTTCCAGATCCATAAAAGCCAAAAACACATCCTTCCCCTTTCCTATAGCTTTCTCACATATCTGTCTTACCACAAAAATCTGATCTACACAACCTCTACCTGTCCTAAATCCACACTGTTCCTCACCAATTACTCCTGTTCCTCTCCTAATCCTCTCAATCAAGATCCTCCCATAAGCCTTCCCAACTACACTTAACAAGCTAATCCCTCTAAAACTACTACATTCACACTTGTCCCCTTTTCCCTTGTAAAGAGGAACTATACAGGCACTCCTCCAGTCCTCTGGCACTCTATCCTCTCTCCAACAAACATTAAATATCCTCACCAACCAGTCCACCATCACTGTACCTCCCTTTTTCAGACATTCCGCATGGCATCCATCCAGACCAGGTGCCTTACCTGCTTTCATCATCTTAACAACTGCCTTCACCTCATTCTTCCTTATTTCTCCTCGGTCATCACGGTCATTTTCTTCGCACTTCCCACTGCAGCTATCTTTCCTTCCCTATCCTCCTTCACATTTAGCAACTCCCTAAAATATTCTGCCCATCTTCCCCTTACTGCCTTCTCTTCCATTATCATCTCTCCATCTGCACCTTTTACCTTTTCTTCTCTACTTGATTCACCTCCTCTTCCTCTCTTAATTTCTTTCCAAAACATCTTTTTATTACTTTCAAAATTTTCTGTCAAACTCTTACCCCATTTCACATCTGCTCTCCTCTTTGCAACCTTTACTTCTCTTTTCTTTTCTTTGTACCTCTCATATGACTCCCTCGTCCTATTTTGTAACCAATCTGTGAAAGCTCGCTTCTTCTCTTCTACAACCTTCTTTGTTTCCTCATCCCACCATTCACTACCCTTTCTTCTATTTCCCCCTGTCCTTCTTGTTCCACACACCATCCTTGCACACTTTATGACTCCCTCCTTGAACCATCCCCATTCCTCCTCCACACCCAGCTCTACTCTACCCTTTACTCCCTCCCACTCCTTCAGCTTCTTTCCGTACTCCTTTTCATTCAAGGAGTTCACTCTAAGAACCTCCCTACCTTTTGTCCCTTTCCTCTTTCGCCATCTATCCTCCACTCTCAACTTACCTTCCACCAAAAAATTATCTGATATTCCCCCACCCTCTCCCCTTAGAACATGTACATCCTTAACTCTTCCTATCATAATCCTATTTACCACTACATAATCCATTAGCGCTCTATCTACCACCCTCTCCCATGTGTACTTATGCTTGACTTTCTTCCGAAACACTGTATTTGCTATCATCAACTCTCTTTCTAGACACATTTCCACCATCAACTCTCCACTACGATTCTTTCCTGGAACTCCACATTTCCCAACCACTCCATCGATTGGACCATTTCCCACCCTAGCATTAAGGTCTCCCAGTACTATCACATTGACATTTCTTCCCAAATCCTCTATGCACTCATTTAGATATATCCAAAAGGCCTCCCTTTCTTCTACACTCTTCTCACTGCCAGGCCCATATGCACTTACAAAGACCCACATCTCCTTCCCCAGTTTCACCTTCATCCACATTATCCTTGAGGAAACCTCCTTCCACTCCACTACCCGTTTACCTATCTCTTCACTTACTAGAATAGCCACCCCTTCCCTCCCTCGCCCTCTCTTCACTCCTGATAACCTCCCACTTACACTCACCCTTCCCTTTCAACTTAGTTTCACTCAAAGCCAATACATCCATCTTTCTTCTCACAATCATACTGTAAGGACAGGAATTTTGAAGGGATATTATTTTTGGAATTTCGTTTTATTTATCTATTTATTTATTTGAGTGTTGACTTGAGAGACTGGGTAGTATGGACGTCGTGACGGTTTTACTCAACCAAGAAGCAAAGTAGAAAATAGAGCCTTAATAGACCATGAATTTATTCTATTCTATGTCTGCCCATCAAGATGTGTTGGCAAAGAGCCTTACTATAATCATTGAAGAAAAACATACAATAGGAGATAGCTACAAATATATTTCAGCTGATTTTGGTTCAACTAATCTTCGAGGCGATATTAGAATGTTCTCGAACATAGCGGGCGCACCGTAGCTCCGCCCACCCGTGACGTCACTGACACGTTCGGACAGAGACGTAAACTAGAGCCATTAATTTTAAGAGTAATAGGAAAAATTCCCAACTTTCAGTTCAGGATTCCACTAGAGAAATAGTTTAGGGAGAGATTGTAGCAGCTAGGGGCTGTGTTGAGAAGCGAAATGAAGTTTTACGAAATAATACAACAGGGAGGTTAGTAGTTTACCCATAGATACGAACATAGCCGTCTCGTTTTTTGTTTTTTGTTTTTGTGCGCAGCTAAAATCTTAATCTGATGCCAAAAACTATCCCGATAACAAGAAAAAATAAAAGGGTTTAAGGGAGTGTACTCCACAAACACTTTGAGTGGAAGGAGTTAGAAGGTGTCACGCATATATACATTAGCTATGAGAGTGTAATCCTTAGAGTACAATTCTGTCTGTGATCGTTCTCTAATAAGAATACGGGGTTGAAGGTAGACACAATATTGTAAATAGACTTATACAGTGACCGGAAGGTTGGAGCGTAAATAACTACGTTTTTCCACGTGCCTGTGACCTTACTTATGATGCCCATAAGCAAAAAAAAAAACTGTGTTATTAAATGTCTCGCATACCCATATATTTTTCATACTGTAAGGATCAATAGATTGTCTAGTTGGAGAAAACCACAATATACTTTTGTATTTTCTTACTATATTTTTGCTTCAGTGTAATAATTAACACATAACAAACCTTCACTTATATTCTTTTACTACCCCACTTGGGCATAGGCCTTTTCGCTACCCAGAACCAACCCCGAACGACCTGAGGAAAGGGGACGGAGTCAGACGTGAATAACAAGGAGCAGTTTCCATTTATGGCCAGATATATCCATATAGACGATTGGGTGGTGGCAGCGTTTACCTTGATTTCTTATTTCCCAAATCGTTCTTATGTGGGTATCTCTGATCACTCCCATTGGAGGTGCTCTTGGTTAAACACATCGCAGATCGCGGCACCACATTATTGGTGGCCGAGCGGTGGGATTTACGCTATTAACCAACCTGAAGCTCACTTATCTGTGTGTCGACTTAGACAAAGCTTGTATACCCTGTGGATTGGCAGTACAGTCATCAGAGACAGAATATATCCCATATGGAAATAGCGGATGAGATTGTGTGGGGAAGTGACGTGTTAAGGTGTATAGCTTTGATGGAACTACACATAATTAAAGGCAGTCAGGTAAAAATGAACAATAAAACGGAATGGGAATCCAATTCGGGAGAGGAAGAAGAGACGAGAGCGAGGATGGAAGATAGACATGAATGGGAATCTAACCCAGGAGGAGCTGTTCTATTGGCCAAATTTAAAGGTAGATGTATGTAATTTTGTAAAGAAATGCATTACTTGTCAGAGGTTCAAGGGTACACAAGGGTTGTCACAGCAATACAAAGAGGTTCCCCCTGCTACAAAGGCAATGGAGAGAATAGGCATAGACCTAACGGATGTGGTATCCGGGTCGCAGGGATATAGGTATATTTTGACCATAATCGATCACTACAGTAGGTTCGTTAGGTTTTTCCCATTGAGAACAAAACACCACCAACACATACTACACTCCCTAACCCAGTTCTTCGCAGACTACGGCACCCCAGAGAGCATCGTAGCAGACAATGGAGCAGAATTCACCAACATGGCTTTCAAGAAGTTGTGTGGAGAACAGCAAATCACCCTACTCTACACCACCCCATACCACCCACAAGCAAACGGTGTAATAGAACGGATGCATCGAACGTTGAAGAGCATCCTGGCAACACTATGCCAGGGACACCCAAACAAATGGCCGGATCTACTACAAGCCTGTCAGAGGAAGATGAATGGAGCCACACACACCTCCACCGGACATACACCCTATTTCGGCTTCTTCGGAAGACACCCACCCCGATTGGCCGGTCATAGACTCTCAGGTGTAGAGGGAACGGAAGATGAAACAGAGGTCGCTCATCAAATCATCCGAGAAACCCACCGTAAGATGACAACGGAGTATCGGAGTGTGGCGAACCGCAGGAGAGGCGAGCAGAAGGTGGAAGTGGGATCTTTAGTATGGATCCGGAAGGAAACTGCTATACCAGGTACCTGCCGCAAGCTGAACCCCAAGTGGGAAGGGCCCTACAGAGTGGTGGGGGCATTAGCAGGACAGAGTGTATACGAACTAAGAAATCCCTTCACGGGAAAGGAGACAAGGAGAGCTGCTGCTCAGGTGAAACCTTACTTTGGTTCCGAAGAGTGGTTGGTGGAGCCTGTTGAAAAAGAGTTCCACCCAGACCCGGAAGTTGAAATACTACCACCGAGGATGCGTCGTGCACCAAGACGGCTCATCGAGGAATGCTGAAGAAATCAACTGGAGCAACCCGACCAGTTGGTGCCATATCTAGTGATTTAAGGTGCTAAGATGACAGTAGTTAACTGCAATAGGAAATGTAGGGATCATATCGTGCCAGTATATGTCCAAAGAAAAACAAATGATCGTGCAAATTAATGCAAAGGTGCCCTCAATGTCCCTATATATTGGACCATATTAAAGTTAAGGCTTAAATGTAACCCACCTATACTTTTATACATGTGTAAGGTTAAGATGTCTTAGGATTAAGGATGCATATATTTCATATGTTGTTGTAAAAGGAAATTTCAGCAACAGCCAGGTGAAGAAACTAAATGTCAACTTAGGGGGAGGATAAAGAAGTCAATATTAGCCTAGGAGAGGGACTACAAACGATGGTTAGCGAGCACTTTCATTCGGAGTAGTATTGGAAAATGGGGAAATTCTTTAGCTCGAGTTGGGGTCATGAACCCAACTCAAATTCACAATTGCCCGCTTGACAGGGGTGTAGGACTTCAGGACCTGGTGGACAATCGCCGATTGCCCAGAGGTGAGCCCACAGAAGGGGAAGTAGTGTGCCACCCATGGGGCGAATCCACAAGAGAGAGTCGTGGCTTAGCTCGGTCGTGGCGGCTATGCATGTCCAGTCAAGTATTAGGTAAGAGGTTAATTGGGGAATCCAGCCAATACGAAGGCTGATGGAAAAGTCCACGGAGACATCCACAGTAAATTGGTGTACCCCCGGGTCACCTGAGATTCGTACACCTACGAGTGTGCCGAGGGGAGAGTGCCTCGTCAAGCTATCAAAAGGATAATCGCTCTCTGATGACAGGATGGATTTTCCTTTTGATAGCTTGACGAGGCACTCTCCCCTCGGCACACTCGTAGGTGTACGAATCTCAGGTGACCCGGGGGTACACCAATTTACTGTGGATGTCTCCGTGGACTTTTCCATCAGCCTTCGTATTGGCTGGATTCCCCAATTAACCTCTTACCTCCTTTATTGGGGTTTTGGGTGTGCATTGGGCATTCTGTGCCTGTATGTCTATTACGTTCCTCAACGTACCTATTATCTCTAATAGCTCTCCACTGACCCTCTGTTCATTTGTAGCACCTGTTCCTTTGCCTCCTCCTGGGTTAGATTCCCATTCAGGTCTATCTTCCATCCTCGTTCTCGTCTCTTCTTCCTCTACCTATCTCTTCCCTTTTACTCTCATCTGTACCACATCCACGCACATTAAAAGACCCAAACCTTAGGGTGCTGGTACGAGGATTTCCAGCCCCTCTTATGCCTTCTTTTTTTTTTCTTTTAGGAATTTCCCCTGTATATATATTATATATATATATATAACAAATCACTAAAATGCGTGAATGTAAGAATTCGCTGAAAACCACTTAGGAAATGAAACACTATGATCCGAACATTTTCGTCTATTCAGACATTTTCAAGGAATACAGAATGATAAAAGGTGGGATCATATGTACAAAAAAGTAGACAAGACAGGAATATGTGAGGTCACACAAGATCATTTTTCTGAGTGTATCAAGGTGGGGACACACCATGAGCTGCTACATAATCAACAATTTTCTTAATAAAATTATCAAGTTTATATAAACCTAAACTTACATTCATAATATTATGAAAGGAATGTTTAACCAAACTAGATTCAATAATGTTTCTATTTAGCATAGAACTACATGAGACATATTCTTTAGAATTACTCCAATCAATGGGATGGTTATGATCTCTAATGTGTACAAAACTCCCACTGGACAATTGACCCGACCTCACACTAAACCTGTGTTGATTGATTCTGGTACCTCTTTTCCAGTTTGACCAATGTAGTATTTATTGCATTTGTGACAAGGAATGCTATAAACACAGCCTACCCCATCACCTGGGGAATTTTTAATAGAAGTTGTATTCTTAAATACCACATTGATGTCAAACTAAGAATTTTAGGAAGACTTATCAAGTTCTCGTGGAAAGGAAGAACTAAAAGATTTTTGTTACAAAAGTTATTCCTTTCCCGAGTGATGTCAAAGTAGGACCTCTTAGCCATTTTATGAGCCTTATCAATTAAATGTTTTGGATATCTCAAGTCCGATGCAATGTCACAAATTTTCCTCAGCTCATCCTCCAAGAAATCGGGGCTACAAATTCTGTAAGCCCTAAGAAACATAGAAGAAAAGACCGAAATTTTAGTTTTTTCATGATGAGCTGAGTAAAAGTGGACATAAGACAGGACATTTGTACTTTTTCTGAATACATCGTACTTGAAACATCTTCCACTTCTATGTATCAAAATATCCAAAAAGGGTAACCTGTTATCATGTTCTATCTCAGTAGTGAATTTGATTGAAGGAACTAAATTATTTAACTTAACAAGAAAGGAGTCTACACTGAAGTCAACAGGCCAAATGCACAAAATGTCATCAACATATCTTTGCCATATGACGTTATAAGTATACCTGGTAATATTTTGATACATAGAAGTGGAAGATGTTTCAAGTAGTGCATGTTGCAGTCCATACTCTTCAACCTCATAGACTGTCCCTGCTTGGCCCTCCTTGCACTCTTGATCTTTGATATTCATGAGAGCAATGTGCAAGGGGTTGCTTGGTTTATGTGCCACATTGACCCTATGTCTCTGAAGCAGACTTGCCATAACCTCAGAGGCTCCCTTCACATAAGGGATCATCACCCTTGTTGTCTGTTGTATCGCGCTTCAGTCACTTTCCCTTTGTGGTGCCATCCACCTCTTCACCACTTGATTTGGGTGACCATTGGCTTGAAATACCTTTCTCAGCCTGTTCTCTTCTTTTAGTGAGCCAATGAACACACTCTCTCTGTCCTGATCCACAACCCTCTAATGGTAAACAAAGTCTCTGAACCTAAAGAAGGTAGAATCCAGGCATCAACTTACCAACCCCATCAGTTCCTCTGGTGATAGTTTCTCATTTTCCAGGAAGCCTCACATCCTCTTCAGCACAGGCATGATGGATCACTACACCAGGTCTTGTGGTAACAACGTAAACACATATTTTACATCAAACAAAACCATCACTTCATCCTCCTCCACACTGATGCCTTGAATTTCCTCCAGAAACTCATTGGAGTTCTTCAACATCTGCAACAAGTTCACCACCACTGGCCTGAGTTATTTGATCATCAATGCTAAGTTGTATAGGGGGACCCACTGAAGGCAATGATGGGTTTCAAAGGTACTCTGTCATTGTGCACCTTAGGTAACCCATAAAACTAGGGAATGATGAATCCCCTGGCCTCATCTTGTTCCACCCCTTTTCCATCATTGTTTTTTCTTTTAGCTTTCTCAATTCCCCTTCAACCTTTTTCTACAGCTTCAGTGACAGATCTAAAGACAAAAATCTCACAGGTATTTCTGTCCTGTAGCAGAGTAGTAGACTTTGTCTCGTAGTCTTCTTTGTCCATGATAACAGTGGACTGCCAAGTGTACCACATGCATTGCTTTTTAATGTATAAAGGAGAATTAACTGGCTCTCCATTGTAACCCCTGAGGATGATCCCCAGAGGGGGTTCGAAATGTCAGGATTAAATTACCTGTTTCTGAATCCAGTGCTTTTTACTTTTTTCATCATGGTTCCTAAGCCCAGCCTTTTCCATACATATATGTACATGTATAAAATAGTACATAATAATAATTATGATAATAACAAATATAAATAAAAATAATAACCACAGTAAAGTCTTTCCCAAAAAAGCTCACCATTGAGGAAGCTTCAATGCACGTTGTCCAAAGACTCAAAGAAGGATATGTTATATGCTGAAAAATCAATTGACAACTACATTTCACACAGTGTGGACAAATGCACTAGAAGTTGTGGTGTCTTTATATTTCAGAAACTATTTGACCATGAAATTATTTCTCAGGAGGTACTTAACATGAACAAATGCAATCAAAACTACTACTAGAAAGTACAAATTCTTCTTGGCTTAGATGATAAAAACAAACCACTCATCCAACATCATGGATTTATTCTTCAACAACAATGACCAAGTCATCATATGCCATCTGATATCACAACTGAGAAGACTCCATTAAACTGTGGGTGTTGTATTTCCAGTGATTCAATAAACACTGTTGAATATATTATCATAGTTATATATACAGTCACAAATCATATGTAACAATGGTGTATACTCCAGACAACCTTCCACAATGCTAAAGTAAACAGAACTGTATCCGTCATGATATGCAGGTATCTATAGCCACCAGTCACGTCACTCTCTAATATTCTTGATGGCTTTCCATAATTACATGAACAATCGTGCACTTAATGGAACACTCAAGACTTTAATTAAAAACAAGCAAAAATGCAATCACACAATAGGCCAATTAAAGGTCACTCAACTGCACAAATGAGTGTCAACCAAATTTTACAACTGACAGTATCTGTGTGTGATGAATCAGTCAAACAGGTCTATAACAGTGGGTCAATACTTAATAGCTGAACATACCATCACACAGAGAAGTTAAATCACTCAAGTCACACTGGAGGGGCCTCTCACCAGCAATTACACAACAGGCCAATCAAAGGTCACTCAACTGCACAAACAAGTCAACCAAAATTTACAACTGACAGTATTTGTGTGTGATGAATCAGTCAAACAGGTCTATAACAGTGGGTCAATACTTAATAGCTGAACATACCATCACACAGAGAAATTTAATCACTCAATTCACACTGGAGGGGCCTCTCACCAGCATAGGTCATAATGCAATACTTGAGATCAACCTTTCATGAGGAAGTGTGAATGACTATGTGACATTTGAAACAAGTCCTTCATGAAAAGGCTGAAAATGCATCTTTCCCATATGGCTCACCACATGGCATCTTAGATTACTTTTTCTCATGAAAAAGGTGTATCACACAGGTCACACTTGAATTGCCTCTCCATTGTGGGTCGCCATGTGTCGATTAAGACGATTCTTTCTTGAGAAAGCTGCATCGCAGAGGTCACATTTGAAAGGCTTCTCTCCAGAGTGGGTCATCACATGTTCTTGGAGATTACCCTTTGTCAGGAAAGCTCCATCACACTGTTCACACTTGAAAAGCTTCTTTCCAGTGTGAGTCATTGCATGACATTTGAGAGCATTCTTTCTTGAGAAGGCTGCATTGCACACATCACATTTGAAAGGCTTCTTTCCAGTGTGGGTCATCACATGTTCTTTAAGTCTATCCTTTCTTGAGAAAGCTGCATCACAAAGGTCACACTTCAAGGGCTTCTCTCCAGTGTGGGCCATCACGTGCCATTTCAGAGGTTGCTTCTGTGAGAAAGCAGCATCACACAGGTCACACTTGAAAGGCTTTTCTCCAGTGTGGGTTTTCATGTGTTCTTTGAGATTACACTTTCTTGAAAAAGCTGCATCGCAAAGGGTACACTCGAAAGGCTTCTCTCCAGTGTGGGTCATCATGTGATAATTGAGACCATTCTTTTGTGTGAAAGCTGCATCACACAGGTTACACTTGAAAGGCTTCTCTCCAGTGTGGGTCGTCACGTGCTTTTTGAGAGATTGCTTTCGTGAGTAAGCTTTATGGCACAGGTCACACTTGAAAGGCTTTTCTCCACTGTGGGTCTTCATGTGTTCTTTGAGATTACCCTTTCTCAAAAAAGCTGCATCACAAAGGATACACTCAAAAGGCTTCTCTCCAGTGTGGGTCGTCATGTGATAATTGAGAGCATACTTTTGTATGAAAGCTGCATCACATTGGTCACACTCGAAAGGCTTCTCTCCAGTGTGGGTCATCATGTGATATTTAAAAACATGAAATCTTGAGAACGCTGCATCACACATGCCACATTTGAAAGGCTTCTCTCCAGTGTGGGTCATCACATGATATTTGAGAGCACTCTTTCCTGAGAAAGCTGCATCACACAGGCCACACTTGAAAGGCTTCTCTCCAGTGTGGGTCATCACATGATTTTTGAGAGTATTCTTTTGTGAAAAAGCTGCATCACACAGGTCACACTTGAAAGGCTTCTCTCCAGTGTGGGTCATCACATGATATTTGAGAGCACTCTTTTCTGAGTAAGATGCTTGGCACAGGTCACACTTGAAAGGCTTCTCTCCAGTGTGGGTCATCAAATGATATTTGAGACCACACTTTCTTGAGAAAGCTGCATTGCACTGGTCACACTTGAAGGGCTTCTCTCCAGTGTGGGTCATCACGTGTCGTTTGAGGCCAGTCTTTCTTGGGAAAGCTGCATTGCACAGGTCACACTTGAAAGGCTTCTCTCCTATGTGGGTCATCACATGATATTTAAGATCACACTTTCTTGAGAAAGCTGCATCACACAGGTCACACTTGAAAGGCTTCTCTCCAGTGTGGTTCATCACGTGATATTTAAGGCCACTCTTTACTGGGAAAGCTGCATTGCACAGGTCACACTTGAAAGGTTTTTCTCCAGTGTGGGTCATCATGTGATATTTGAGAGCACTCTTTTCTGAGTAAGCTGCATCACATAAGTCACACTTGAAAGGCTTCTCTCCAGTGTGGTTCATCATGTGTTCTTTGAGAGAAGTCTTACGTGAGAAATATGAATCACACAAGTCACATTGGAAAGGCTTCTCTCCAGTGTGGGTCACTAAATGTCGGTTAAGATGATTCTTATGTAAGAATGATTTATCACACATTTCACAATGAAAAGGCTTCTCTCCAGTGTGCATCATCATGTGATATTTGTGAGCAGTCTTTCCTGCAAAAGCTGCATGGCACAGGTCACACTTGAAAGGCTTCTCTCCAGTGTGGGTCCTTTTGTGATATTTGAGAGCATTCTTTCTTGAGAAAGCTGCAATGCACAGGTCACACTTGAAAGGCTTCTCTCCGGTGTGGGTCATCACGTGATATTTCAGAGCATTCTTTCCTGAGAAACCTCCATTGCACAGGTCACACTTGAATGGCTCCTCTCCAGTGTGGGTCATCTCATGATATTTGAGAGCACACTTTTCTGAGAAAGCTGCATCACACAGGACACACTTGAAAGGCTCCTCTCCAGTGTGGGTCATCATGTGTGTTTGAGACAATTCTAACTTTACAGCCTTCTCTCCAGTGTGAGTCTTCACCTGTCATTCCAGAGCACTCTTTCCTGAGAAAGCTGCATCACACAGGACACTTTTGAAAGACATCTCTCAAGTACGGGTCATCGCATGATACTTCAGGTGACTTGCAATATTTGAGTGCTGCAGATGCCACACAGGATTCTCTTTATTATGTGAGGAATATACAGAATCTTCTGATACCTCTTCCAAGGAAATATTTATATTTACCCTTCAACCTGAAAGAAAATATACAATAAGTTTGACATCTAACTTTTTGAGAGTAACACAAGTGTATACAATAGGGCATTAACCAAAATACTGTAGAGGAAGAGAACAAACAACTCGTATTAAGGAAGCAGCTTAATGAAAGATGAAAGAAACGGAAGGTTGAGCAAATACTAAAAACTATGAGGTTGTGCAGAAAATGAGAAAAAATAAATAAAAGAGACTGTGACAGTAAAACTGAATCAGGAAATAAAAAGGAAAATGAGTGGCTGAGTAAATACTGCAAAGATACAGAGGACACAAGAAAAAGAGATCGGTGTATGATGTATGACACAATAGCATACTCAGTAATAAGAAATCTTTATCAAATTTTTGCTGAGGGCCACACATACACACCAATCAAGGATGTTGTAATTCATTGTTTGATAGACTCATGGGAATCTGATATTTATTTCTACAGCCGATGACTTGTTTTCATTTTTTTGGAGATTCCTTACCTAACCTAACCTAACCTCAAGGTTGGCAGGAATACATTTCACAGAAATACATCTAGAAGTCTACAAATAAACAAAATGTAGATTTTTGACATCTTTGTGGGAGAAGTAAATTCCTTCTAGTCAATATATCCTAAAATGTCACTACCTACACTTAGGATAGGTTAGATTCACCCCCCAACCTTCCATCAAATACTAAAACAAGACACTGTCAGGGTAGCTTGTTGAGTTATAGTTATTTAGTGAAAACAGCCACTTCGAATAAGTTATAAATATTTTACTTAAATATTTGTGCTCCATAAGTCAACATATAATTTAATTCTTGAGGTCACTGGTAAATTGAAAATTAATGAAAATTATAAGGCCTAGGAATGGATGAATAAACATTACAAAGAAAATGAAGCCACATGGAAAAAAAAAATCGAAGCATAATGGAGGATACAATGACACAGATAACTGGAAATACAGAATATTAGTATTTTCTTGCAGAGGCCTACACCCATCCAATTATCAAGGATGTCAAAAATCAATGTGCGATTCTTTATTGGCTTCCTTTTGACAGGAAACACTTCCAACCCCCCTACACACACAGTATTGATGAGTGAACAAGGCAATGTTGGCAGAAACAGCACCAGAAGAATATAATCAAATTCATGAGATGTTTATCTATCAGAATATAATCTAGTCAGTCAAACCATGCCTATCCTTACCTACAGCTAGGTTAGATGACACTCGCCCATCCATCCCTTCAATTCCATCAACTAAAACAAGGAGCATGGTGAGAATAGCTAGGTCAGTTTTGGTTAATCAGTCAATTAAAGTGAATTGTAATTAATTTTTTGTGAAAACTTATTTGTGCCCATGGTAATCTTACTCATAAATCACAAGGACAACATAGGCCTACTTTTTGGTTATGTTATGAAGAATGATGCTATTTCTGGAACTCTGATATAAAGTAAATTTATTATTAATATTTTTTGAAGCAACAGTTCGTTTTGAAAGACATTTTACTGCATTATCTGAAGCATTCCAGTCCCAAATAATTGATAATACTCCTGTAACCCATAAACTTTGCATTAAAAAGAATTTGCCGAGAATATAGTTACCTAAGGAATGTGTCACCTAATTTGTGGCTTTGAATATATGGTCATTGCATACCTATTATGCATGAATGCAAACAATAAATAAGCGCTTTGACATGACTACACTCTGCCTACCAATTACTAAATAGGCAGTGGTCATGTGGTACTAACATCAAGCCAGGCAACATCACGTAATGAACAGATAATGAAATAACCTCTGCAACACAATAAAAATATGTACACGATTGACGAGTGTCCATAATCAGTGCACAGTGAACCGAGAGATTTGGAAGTTAATTTCTTAAATTGGATTTTTGTACTGAAGAAAACAATGTGGCGGTCCACCAGGAAGAATGTAAACACAGATTTATCATATTGCCGACATCTACTTTTAAATCAATTTGAATGTTTATTGAGGAGTCTGAATATTATGGAAATTGAGATTTAATAATTTAATGGATAGTTTGAGAACTTACCGGTCACAATTTTCTGCCGGATTGGGATTTCAAACATTGGTAAGTTTGAATTCAGTAGAACTTGAAGGCCTTCTGAACCGAAGCCGTGATCCCTTGGTTTGAGGTTTCCAAAAAAGTAGGTCCTTTTGCGTCCTGAGCTCAGGGGTAATCTGACTGTTCCGAGTCGCAGACTCGCAGTGTTGCTGTTTGTCCGTAGCTCCATTTCCCGTCTTTTCTCATCATTTACACTGAAAGAAAACGTACTAGAGTCAAATCACAGGGGTGACTGCTGTATCTGAGAAAGCTGTCGATTTGCCCGGTGATATAATTGCAATATAATGATGCGCCATATGGACTTGTATCTGGCCAACCTAGGTTATATTGCACTCTGGATAAGTGTAGGTGAGGGAGGATGGTAGTTTTGTGATATGTCACGGAGGTAAATGCAACGAGGAAGTCTAGCAATAAATACTAAGCTGGCCAATTCCGTAGTCCAGTGCAGGTATTCACCTTGTACCACCCAAGGTCTAAGTAAAGAGGTCTAATCGCTGGAGTAGTTCTGCGCAGCTTCTGACGTCATTTAGATGCGTCCATTTTCTCTTTGTGATACATTGAAGAAAACTGTGAAACGCCAAGGATGACAGGAACTATAATATTTTATATATTATATATATATATTATATATCATATATATTATATATTCATATATATAGACAGGAACTATAATATTTTATATATATTATATATATATATTTTTTATATAATATTTGTCAGAATATAAATAATTGAGTGGAGCGGTGCGAGCGAAGGCGACGTCATTTTCGAACGACGGACCAACTTCAACTGACAGCTATAGGACCCGCTAACCCCACTTTGAACAGCCAAGTGACGTTCACGGGCTCGCTGCGCCAACTCCCTCGAAATTCGGTCGGAAGTGGTTAGACCTTATATTCTTAGATCTTGGTACCACCATTCATAGTAATATTCGTACGTAATTAAACCGATTTTAATTTAGGGAATACAATAACAAGACATATCGATTTGTAATTTTATTTCTTCTACCATATATTTCTGAATTTAAGAAAAAAAGAGACATTACGGTCATAATTCCGCTGATGACGCCATGTCCGCTGGATGACGTATCTATCCGTTTCGATGACGAGTTTCCGCAGGACGGCAATACTGAAACTTCCGACCTTAGTATGCGCCGTGTTCCAAGGGACTCGAACGAGTTCGAAAAGAGCTCAGAAGGCCACGAGTTAATTTTTACATAAAGTAATTCCCGATTTATTAAACCAAAATTGTTACACAGATTTAATAAACAAAATAAAGAGGAGGGGAGTTTAAGCATCTTATCTAAAGTTACGATAGGCGTGGTTCGAAGTTTCAGGAAAGCTCCTGAATCGAAGAAAATAACACTTTGAGGGAAAGTTACCGAGCTAAGGAAAACATTACGGTTCCCAATAACAATTGCCACAACCTCCCCGACGGCAAAAAGAAAGTGTTTAATGAATACAACACTTTCGGGGAAATTTTTTAATAACTTTTTAAGTGCTAGAGACCTTACTTGGTCTCTAGAGACTAGCGCAGTCTTATGAGAAGGTCTCAAAGAGGTAGGTTCCGGAGCGACACAGTCGTTTTGCAAAGAAATAACCTCCTCCAAGTTTGAGGCCTCTTCAAAGGGCTCCAACTCGCTAGCCTGCAAAATAGGATCCCCAGGGGATTCATCCTCATGCAAGGAATGTAACTCAGCATGGAGCTCTAGAGCAGGGCTTCTCAACCTTTTTAATCATATGTGCCTCTTGAAGTCTTTCAGTATCAGTCACGTACCCCTTACCCACAATGCAGCATCAGTAAGGATGAAAAATGCATGGTTAATTGGCTTAGTTTATTAAGCTTAAATTGTAGCACAGACACATGTTACTACATTAAAATGCAAGTATAGACAATTCAGTGAGATGGTTGGGCCTGTTTATTTGCTACCAACAAGTCAATCCTTGGCATAGTCTTTGAAAGAACCACTCTTATGTCATCTTTGACTGCAAGACGTGAACATAACTTGTTTTTAATCAAGCGCAATGCTGAGAATCCCTGCTCACAGCGGTATGTGGATGTAAACATCGGGAGGTTCCGTACACAATTCTTTGCTAAAGTAGGATAAGAACAAGCCATTGCTGTCCAGAATCTGGTCAATGGCAAACTATCAAAAGAATCTTTTGCAGTTGAGTCATTGACAAAGTCGATGAATTCTTCTTGCAATTCATCTGGAAGGGATGTAGGGTCCACCTTTAATGGATTTCGAATGAGCTGGCAATCTAAGTCTGTGATATCAGGAAAATAATTTTCTAACTCTTGGCTGAGAGAAACTAAGTGCTTATGGATGAGACCACTGACCTCATTCACATCATCTTTACACAGAACTGACAAGCTATCGCTCATATTATCAAAAGCATCATACCGACCCGCTGTGACTTTTTCTTGCCAAAGATTGAGTTTCATTTGAAAAGCTCGCAGTTTGTCCACAAAATCAATCACAGTTGCCGAGTAACCTTGAAGTGATCTGTTGACTGCATTGATGCGAGAAAATATATCATTGAGATAAGCCAGTTTCATGATCCACTTGTCTGAAAGCTTGTTCACAAATTTCCTTGCTTTTTTCCTTCTGATTTCTCTCGAAGAACTCTTTCAGTTCCCCCTTTAATGTCACAACTCGAGCCACTACGTTACCCCTCGATAGCCATCTTCTGTATGAAAAAGGAGTGACTCTTCCTCAGCATTAAGTTCTTGACACAAACGACGCAGCATCCTTGTGTTCAGCGGACTGTTTTTGATCAAGTTGACCATGGCTACAACATCGACAAGTACGGTTTTGAGGTCTGGAGGTATGGTCTTCACAGCTAATGCATAGCGGTGAATCATGCAGTGCATCTTGCTTGCCCTGGGGTTGGCTTCTTTCACCCTTGCTTGGAAGCCAGGCCGACAGCCTAGCATTGCAGGGGAACCATCTGTTGTACATCCCATCATGTTTGCCCAAGAAAGCCCTCCTTTTTCAAAAAAGCTGGACACAGCTTCAAAGATGTCATTTCCCGTTGTTGTAGATTCCAAAGGGTGACAGAAGAAACACTTATTTAAAGTCTGAGTCTTTTATATACCTCGTGTAGGCAAGAAGCTAGGCACAAGATGATATATCAGTTGATTCATCAAGTTGAATTACAAACATGCCTAGAGGAGCTTCCTTGATTTCCGCAGTAACTTGTTGCAAATGTCCTCTGATAAGTCACATATTCTTCGGTGCACAGTATCATTTAACGATGGCAAGGTATTTAGCTTCTGTGCTGCATTCTCCCCGAAGAAGCAGCTAACAATATCTTTGCAGCATGGTGAGACAAAAGTTTCAACTATTGTATGGGGATCTTTATTTTGTGCAACTCTCAAGGTAACCATATATGAAGCACGGAGGCTAGCTCCATTTTGATCATGTACCTGACCGGTATGATCAAATCTGATACGCTTGAGAACAAGTGCCTTTCTCTCAAAATAGGACTGGTCTTTATCAGAAAGTTCAGGATGACAGCTGGATAGGTGTCGCTTGAGAAGACTAGGTTTCATGGATCCTTCTGAAAGAACTTTTTGGCCGATCACACACTGCGGCGAATCCTTGCCTTGCTTGTTAATAGATGTGAGGCCAAATTTGATGTAAGACTCGCTGTGCATTTTCTTGCCCGAGGAAGCCATCGTTATCCGGAATTTGGAAGAAAAAAAAAGCAGTTTACACAATCATACTACACACCACACCGTAGTAATGCAACCACACAGCCATTCACCACACTATGCACTCATACTGCATACAAAACATTCGTACTGTACACCACAGTAACAGTGGATACCACACAGACAAGCCACCAGACCACACTATGATACTGCACACCGTGAGCGCCAGCAGAAAATTTTCCAGGGGGAGGGGGAGAGGGGACAGACAGAAGAGTCAGGACATGGAGGAGAGGCACGAGAGGGGGGAGAGGCACGAGAGGGGGGGGGAGGGACGAGAGGGGGGAGAGGCACGAGAGGGGGGAGAGGCACGACAGGGAGGAGAGGCACGACAGGAATGAGACAGCAAAGGGAGAAGAGGCAGTAGAAGTAGGAGAAACAGGAGTACAGAGAAGAAAGTTCAAATCAGACTATAAAATCAGATTACAAATACACTGGAACCATGAAGCAGATCTCAACGTACATACCTGAGGGTGAGAGTAGTGGGGGACGAGTGGTAAGTTTGTGAAGTGGGAAGCGAAAACGTCTCACTGTGGTACCTAATCGGTACGCGTGCTGAGAGATGTGATCAGTAGAAAACGAACAAGGGATGACTACTGTATTATGGGTTTGCAAGTTTGTGTGATAACTGTAGTCCAAGACAGCTTTCTCTCAAGTGACATAACTCCAAGATTTTCCTTGTTAACATTGTAACTTAACGTCTGCTTCTAGAGGAGGTCACATCTAGCCTAGCACATGTAGGCCACTTCTAAAAACAGGTTTGCAGTTACAGCCTGATTATTTACAGAAACGTGTCACGTACCCCCGATTTTCCTCTAATGTACCCCTGCGGGTACGCGTACCCCAGGTTGAGAACAGTTGTTCTAGATAGAACTTCCTCTCCTATCATTTGAGACCTAAGTTTTGTTTTTAGTGGCCTATACTGCTTTTCTTTTGAGTATTTTCCTATTCTATATGTTTCCTCAATTTCTTTATCTATAATCTCTCCCTGTAATGGTGACATTTCTTG
This sequence comes from Oratosquilla oratoria, assembly GCF_046742065.1. Lineage (NCBI taxonomy): Eukaryota > Metazoa > Arthropoda > Malacostraca > Stomatopoda > Squillidae > Oratosquilla > Oratosquilla oratoria. The sequence continues at coordinate 24,570,695 of NC_134788.1, read as the reverse complement.
TGTTTTTATGTACATATTTCCAGTTTTGTTTATTTATTAATATATATATTTATTATTGTATACTTTGTGAGCATTTTTGTAATCGCAATGCGATTCGTGCCTGTCTTTCCCGCCAAATGCAAGATTGGCTTGGGTTAGTCTTGTTCACGTCTTCGAAGTGTACGCACGTCTGTTAGCGCTTTCATAAACTTACTTAAAAAAATTATTCTGAGTGGTATTCCAGCCGCTCTGCACATTTTTTATGGCAGCGGAAAAACAATTATTGTGTGAACTTTCTGTAAAAGTGATATGTACTTTATATTTCAATAGTTTACCAAACTCAAATTGAGTTTTGCAGTGGTCAGAACTTTGGGAGCCGGCTGGCATTTTGCGTGTGTCTTGTGTTTTTCTTTTTCTTCCTTTCTCGTTTTCTAGGATTACAGGTTTAATAACTTTTAGGAAGTAATGGTGCTAACGACCAGTGTTTCTAGGGAACAGTGTATTGGCTAGGTTCGCCACGTGATTTTATTGAGGAAGGCATGCTTCGTGGTTCTTCGTGTTCTGGTTTCGTTTGAACTTTTTGTTATCGTCATCGTCTTCAGCATTGGTGGAACACGTGCCTATTGTTGCCGTGTTTCTGTGGATTAACTTGGAGACTGGATTAGGACGGATTACTGTGCAGGCCAGCCTGAATGAAGAATTGTCCTGCGTGACAGACGATTTCACTTCGCCTCCGACTGGGTATTTTGACTTGTTTCCCATTTTTTGTGTGTGTGTGCATATATATATATATATATATATATATATATATATATATATATATATATATATATATATATATATATATATATATATATATATTCCTGTTGTAAGCATATCAGTAATCTCCTTTTGAGATTTTGTAATAAATTCTTGTATAAATTTCATATATTTATAGCCGGGCATGTTGTCTTGGCTGCCATGTTTCCTCCGTGACGTCATTTCATTGACGGTCACATTTTCTTTGATTGAAAGAAAACTGGTGTTATTGTTTATTTTTATTTGTATCTTTTTTTTTCTGTGTGTTGGACATTGTTTTACGACCGTCAGACTAGGTGGATTCGTTTTTCCTGTAAAGAGGCTTATGTTTTTGTAAAGCGGTCGTAATAATTAATGTATAATTTTTCTGTTTTTCTCGTAAATATTATTACGTAGTGGAGTGCAGTTTACCTTGCCCCCCCCCCCTTCTATTATGTCTAAACCAAAAGTACCATCTTTTATTAGTCCCCAAATACCATCTGAAACAATGGCACACCATTTGACCTTGTTGCTCCAAGAACCCTCTGTTATTAAATTTTCAGGCCAAGATCCCCATTATATGGCTATAGATTTTATTCGTCAATGCGAGGATGCCATAGTGAACTCCAATGTTTCGACTAGGCCTGAAAAGATTTCCTTTGTGAGGTCCCAGCTTGTGCCACATTCTCTATCATCTGAGTTGCTGTCAGCGTCGTGTTTAGATCCCAAGTCTTTGGATTATAATCATGACATCTTTAAGTCTAGTTTTATTAAACTTTTTTTCAGATACCCCTGTTGGCAATTCTTTCCAATGGTGTTTCAAACTGGCTGATACCCTCGTATCCCGACTGGGTACTCTTGACTATAGGCGTGCACAAGCTCAGGCCAGTATAATTGTTGTTGATGCATTAGATTCACTCTCAAGTTGAGACTGGGTAGATAATAGCACTATCAATTTAGATAGGTTTCGCCTTATTTTGGAATTTTTGATGTATATCCTTTTTCTGGTGCCTTTTGAGAGAAGAGCTGCATCTTCTCTCCGGTATAAGACTTTTATGGCAGCGGAAAAACAATTATTGTGTGAACTTTCTGTAAAAGTGATATGTACTTTATATTTCAATAGTTTACCAAACTCAAATTGAGTTTTGCAGTGATCGGAACTTTGGGAGCCGGCCGGCATTTTGCGTGTGTCTTGTGTTTTTCTTTCTCTTCCTTTCTCGTTTTCTAGGATAACAGGTTTAATAACTTTTAGAAAGTAATGGTGCTAACGACCAGTGTTTCTAGGGAACAGTGTATTGGCTAGGTTCGCCACGTGATTTTATTGAGGAAGGCATGCTTCGTGGTTCTTCGTGTTCTGGTTTCGTTTGAACTTTTTGTTATCGTCATCGTCTTCAGCATTGGTGGAACACGTGCCTATTGTTGCCGTGTTTCTGTGGATTAACTTGGAGACTGGATTAGGACGGATTACTGTGCAGGCCAGCCTGAATGAAGAATTGTCCTGCGTGACAGACGATTTCACTTCGCCTCCGACTGGGTATTTTGACTTGTTTCCCATTTTTTGTGTGTGTGTGCATATATATATATATATATATATATATATATATATATATATATATATATATATATATATATATATATATATATATATATTCCTGTTGTAAGCATATCAGTAATCTCCTTTTGAGATTTTGTAATAAATTCTTGTATAAATTTCATATATTTATAGCCGGGCATGTTGTCTTGGCTGCCATGTTTCCTCCGTGACGTCATTTCATTGACGGTCACATTTTCTTTGATTGAAAGAAAACTGGTGTTATTGTTTATTTTTATTTGTATCTTTTTTTTTTTCTGTGTGTTGGACATTGTTTTACGACCGTCAGACTAGGTGGATTCGTTTTTCCTGTAAAGAGGCTTGTGTTTTTGTAAAGCGGTCGTAATAATTAATGTATAATTTTTCTGTTTTTCTCGTAAATATTATTACGTAGTGGAGTGCAGTTACCTTGCCCCCCCCCTTCTATTATGTCTAAACCAAAAGTACCATCTTTTATTAGTCCCCAAATACCATCTGAAACAATGGCACACCATTTGACCTTGTTGCTCCAAGAACCCTCTGTTATTAAATTTTCAGGCCAAGATCCCCATTATATGGCTATAGATTTTATTCGTCAATGCGAGGATGCCATAGTGAACTCCAATGTTTCGACTGGGCCTGAAAAGATTTCCTTTGTGAGGTCCCAGCTTGTGCCACATTCTCTATCATCTGAGTTGCTGTCAGCGTCGTGTTTAGATCCCAAGTCTTTGGATTATAATCATGACATCTTTAAGTCTAATTTTATTAAACTTTTTTTCAGATACCCCTGTTGGCAATTCTTTCCAATGGTGTTTCAAACTGGCTGATACCCTCGTATCCCGACTGGGTACTCTTGACTATAGGCGTGCACAAGCTCAGGCCAGTATAATTGTTGTTGATGCATTAGATTCACTCTCAAGCTCAGACTGGGTAGATAATGGCACTATCACTCTAGATAGCTTTGCCTTATTTTGGAATTTTTTATGTATATCCTTTTTCTGGTGCCTTTTGAGAGAAGAGCTGCATCTTCTCTCTGGTATAAGACTTTTATGGCAGCGGAAAAACAATTATTGTGTGAACTTTCTGTAAAAGTGATATGTACTTTATATTTCAATAGTTTACCAAACTCAAATTGAGTTTTGCAGTGATCGGAACTTTGGGAGCCGGCCGGCATTTTGCGTGTGTCTTGTGTTTTTCTTTCTCTTCCTTTCTCGTTTTCTAGGATAACAGGTTTAATAACTTTTAGAAAGTAATGGTCCTAACGACCAGTGTTGGTAAGGAACAGTGTATTGGCTAGGTTCGCCACGTGATTTTATTGAGGAAGGCATGCTTCGTGGTTCTTCGTGTTCTGGCTTCGTTTGAACTTTTTGTTATCGTCATCGTCTTCAGCATTGGTGGAACACTTGCCTATTGTTACCGTGTTTCTGTGGATTAACGTGGAGACTGGATGAGGACGGATTACTGTGCAGGCCAGCCTGCATGAAGAATTGGCCTGCGGGACAGACGATTTCACTTCGCCTCCGACTGGGTATTTTGACTTGTTTCCCATTTTTTGTGTGTGTGTGCATATATATATATATATATATATATATATATATATATATATATATTCCTGTTGTAAGCATATCAGTAATCTCCTTTTGAGATTTTGTAATAAATTCTTGTATAAATTTCATATATTTATAGCCGGGCATGTTGTCTTGGCTGCCATGTTTCCTCCGTGACGTCATTTCATTGACGGTCACATTTTCTTTGATTGAAAGAAAACTGGTGTTATTGTTTATTTTTATTTGTATCTTTTTTTTTCTGTGTGTTGGACATTGTTTTACGACCGTCAGACTAGGTGGATTCGTTTTTCCTGTAAAGAGGCTTATGTTTTTGTAAAGCGGTCGTAATAATTAATGTATAATTTTTCTGTTTTTCTCGTAAATATTATTACGTAGTGGAGTGCAGTTACCTTGCCCCCCCCCCCTTCTATTATGTCTAAACCAAAAGTACCATCTTTTATTAGTCCCCAAATACCATCTGAAACAATGGCACACCATTTGACCTTGTTGCTCCAAGAACCCTCTGTTATTAAATTTTCAGGCCAAGATCCCCATTATATGGCTATAGATTTTATTCGTCAATGCGAGGATGCCATAGTGAACTCCAATGTTTCGACTGGGCCTGAAAAGATTTCCTTTGTGAGGTCCCAGCTTGTGCCACATTCTCTATCATCTGAGTTGCTGTCAGCGTCGTGTTTAGATCCCAAGTCTTTGGATTATAATCATGACATCTTTAAGTCTAATTTTATTAAACTTTTTTTCAGATACCCCTGGTGGCAATTCTTTCCAATGGTGTTTCAAACTGGCTGATACCCTCGTATCCCGACTGGGTACTCTTGACATAGGCGTGCACAAGCTCAGGCCAGTATAATTGTTGTTGATGCATTAGATTCACTCTCAAGTTGAGACTGGGTAGATAATGGCACTATCACTTTAGATAGGTTTCGCCTTATTTTGGAATTTTTTATGTATATCCTTTTTCTGGTGCCTTTTGAGAGAAGAGCTGCATCTTCTCTCCGGTATAAGACTGATGAGACTCTATTGTCTTTTGCAACAAGGCTTTCCTGTAAACTAGGGGAAGTGCCTTCTAGTTCTTTGTGTATTAGCAATGCTCTTCTACATGCCAATGTCCCTTGTTCTCCTTAGCCCTCTCAGTCTACAGTTCCTACTCATAGTTCCCCTCAATCTACAGTTAGCCCCCCCCCTCTCCGTACATGTACCTTTTGTAACAGGTCTAGTCATTCAAGCGATTTTTGTTACCGCCGTAGGCGCCAGGTACACAATTCAAGACTGTCCCCTGTTTGCAGGAGTGTATCTAATGTTTCTTCTAATATGACGCATGACCTTTCTAGAGTAGAACCTCAGGATAAACTCGGTTATTGCCATATGCATGGTCAATGTAAACACTAAACTGATCAATGTTTCAAGGTTTTGAAACTTAGGGATGAGACTTCTCATCAGCCTCGTCAATCCCATTTTCCCCAGCGCTTGTTTCACAACCCAAAGATTTGACCAGTAATGTTCGATTTCAAATAATCCCCTTAGTGGCTGTTGAGTCTTCTCAATTACTTACCTTCCAATTTTTTTTTTACTAGGGATACGCCCATTTCAGTCGCTGTATATACTGGTGCAGAATGTAGTCTCATGAGTAGAAAGGCTTATTTTGCTCTCCGGGAATTGTACAATCTCCCTTTTGTAATAATTTGCATTCTGTGCAAGGTTCTCCCTTGCTTGTTTTTGGATCTGTCTTCCCTTACAGTTTCCCTCGTATGCTACAGTCTTCAATGTCACTTTCGTTGTTGTTTCTGGTATTGCCCTTAAGTGTGACTGTCTCTTGGGTATTGATGCTCTTACAGCTCATGGCATAGATATTTCTCCTAGTCGCCGTGTAGTGACTTTCTGCAATTTTGATATCCCTGCATCAGATAGGCCAGTTTCTGTTTGTGATTCTACTGTGCTTGCTCAGTCCGCACATTTGCCCTCACCAGCTTCTAAGCGCTTTGACACTGCTTCTCATTGTGCTGCTGTTGTTATAGGGGAGCATCTTATTGGACCTTCAAGTTCTGTTCGAGTTCCGGTGCGCGTTTCAGGTGCCCCGATAGGGTCTGACGTTCTCTCTTTGCCTGACTCTGTTCGTATTCGTCGCCTTGCATTAGAAGGAACTCTCTCCACTGTTCGCGAGGATCATGTTACCACGGCGATGGTAACCAACGTCACGGGTGCTCCTATTCCTCTCTCTCCTGGCAGTCACTTAGGCTCCTTTGAGGTGGTTGACATTGTTGCTTTCCAGGACTCGCCTATTATAGCAGCTTCTGTACTACAGTCTCCTCCAACACGTGACCCTGCTCACTTAGCTTCTGAGTTTGCCACATTTGTAGGCGAGATTGATTTTCCTGATGAGACGCCTCGTCTCCTTGAACTGTTAGTTACCCACCGTCAGGCTTTGGCTTTGCCCGGTGATCCATTAGGTGTTACGGGCCGTGTGGTTCATAGAAAGGATCTTCAGCCAGGTACTCGTCCTGTTTACGTCCCCTCTTACAAGCTACCTCACTCTTGTTGGCTTATAGCCCAGTCCTTGGTTGACGATTTATTGCGTGAAGGCGTTGTACAGGAGTCCCACTCAGAGTGGAACTCGCCTCTTCTCCTGGTGCCTAAGAAAGATGGATCTTTTCGTCCAGTTGTTGATTACAGGAGAGTTAAAGAGGTCACTGTTCCTAACCATTACCCTTTGCCTGTCTTAAGCGACCTTCAGTCTATTGGCACTGGCAATACGGTGTTCACCACTTTAGATTTAAAAGCAGGTTTTTGGCAGATACCCCTGGAGGAGAAATCTCGTAAAGTCACGGCCTTCTCGAATCTCAGTGGGCATTATGAATGGCTTCGTTGCCCCCATGGGTATGCGGAATGCTCCTTTGACTTGCCAACGCTTAGTTAACTCCATTTTTCCTGGCTTAGTTGGGAATGGACTTTTTGTTTACCTGGATGCTTTGCTTTTAGTTTCCAAAGATGTGGATAGCCAGTTTACTAAGCTGTCCATGGTCTTGCAACGCTTTGCTGAAGCTGGGTTGAAACTCAACTTACCCAAGTGTTCCTTTTTCAAGTCTAGTATCCAATTCCTAGGTCATGTTGTAGACAAACATGGTATCCACACCACAGGTGATAAAATCAACGCGGTGAGGGATTTCCCTATACCGAAGTCAGTTGAAAATGTACGTTCCTTCCTTGGACTTGCAGGATACTATCGTGCATTCATTAAAGACTTTGCTTCAATTGCTTCCCCTCTGACTCGCCTTCTCAAGAAGGACTCTTCCTTCCGGTGGCGTGATGTTCATCAGAATAGTTTTGATTCCTTGAAGCTTGTTCTTACTGCAGCGCCTGTGTTGGCCTTCCCAGATTAAAGTCTTCCCTCTACAATTTGTACAGATGCTTCTGGTACAGGCATTGGAGCTGTACTCATGCAACAAGTAGATGGGTGTAGACCTCATGTTATTGCATATGCTAGTCGCATTCTTAATAAGCCTGAGTCCCGTTACTCTGTTACTCATTTAGAGGCCCTGGCAGTGGTGTGGGCTTTAAAGCATTTCCGTGATATCATTTTTGGATATCCTATTACAGTCTACACGGACCACACTGCTGTCACTCAGCTTTTCAAGGGCAAAAATCTTTCAGGCCGTCTAGCCAGATAGTTCCTCACGATCGAGGAATTCAATCCAACCCTTAAACATATCCCGGGGCGTGCGAACAACGTTGCTGATGCACTTTCACGTAATATCCCTGTTGCTGCTGTTGCAGTGATTAATAACTTTTCCCTGAAGGATCTGGCCAAAGCTCAGCGTGAAGACCCTGTTTGGTCTGCGGTCATTTATGCTTTGGAGTCTGGTGATGATACCACCTCACCAGCTTTACCGGTACCTCTGTCCAAATTTTCCCTGCAGGACAAGGTTCTCATTCCTAATGTGGAAGTGTTTGAGCAAGATGTGGCACAGCTAGTGATCCCTGAGTCTCTAGTTCCCGTTGTTTAGTCCCTTGCTCATGATGCCCCTCAGGCTGGTCACCCAGGTCGTGACAAAACTCTGGCTATGGCGCGTAAGAAGTATCATTGGCCTAAAATGCGACTAGACATTACCTCTCATGTAGCCCGGTGTAGTTCTTGTGCCCAGAACAAAGGTTCTACGAGCACTGCTCCCATCTTAGAATACCCTACTCCTTCTCGCCCTTTTCAGACTGTGGCTATAGACCTTTTGCAACTGCCTCGTAGCACTCAAGGTTCTGTGTATGTCCTTGTGTGTGTGAACCACTTTAGTCGTTTTGTAATATTAGCTCCCTTACGTAACAAGTCTGCACCAGTTGTACCCCATGCTTTAGTTTCTCATGTTTTGTGTCCATACACTACCCCTTCGGTGCTCCTTAGTGACAATGGGACGGAATTTAGGAATGAGGTTTTGGCTAGTATTTGTGAACGTTACGGCATCACACAGACGTTCGTGACTGCTTATCATCCGGCGTCCAATGGTCTTGTCGAGAGGACGAACAGGAAAATTCTAGAGATACTAAGACATGTTGCTAGTAACTTTCATGAGTCTTGGGAAGATTGGCTTCCCCATGTCAGTGCTTGTATTAATAGCACCATTAATGTTTCTACAGGCAAAACGCCTCATTATGTCATCTATGGAGTTGAAAAACGGCTCCCTTATGATGTGCTTGACAGCCCTGGTCGTCCGCTCTACAATTTTGATGACTATAGTCAACTCCAGAATCACGCGATGCATGCCACTTATGACCCTGTGACAGATGAACTTGCTATTTCCAAGGCCGAAACGTTGAAACACCAACGTGTTCGTGCAAAGCCTGTTACTATCGTTGTTGGTGATCATGTTTGTAAGAGCATGCCTGACCGCCAATCCAAATTAATTGTAAATTTACAGGCCCCTTTTTGGTAACTGAACAGTTACATCCCAACAAGTTCAGGGTTTTTGACCCATCTAAGGGACTTAGTGAGGTTTTGCATTCTGACAGGCTTAAGAAGACTCAGGTGCCCATACCTGCATTTACCCAGCCTTCCCCAAAGCTCAATGTTCCCATTGTGTTACCCGCTGTTTGCCACTCGTATAATCTACGTTCCAGAAGTACAAGGCCTTGATGGTCGAGTGCGCCTATTGTATACATTTGTGTTGTGCATTTTTTTTTTTTTTTTTTTTTTTTTTGCTCGGTGGGGTCATCGAGTGGTGGTGGCCGAGCTATGGAATAGTGACATTTCTTGTGTTTTATGTAAATATTTCCAGTTTTGATTTATTATAAATATTATTGTATATTTTGTGAGCATTTTTGTCATCGCAATGCGATTCGTGCCTGTCTTTCCCGCCAAATGCAAGATTGGTGTGGGTTTAGCCTCGTTCTCGTCTTCGATGTGTACGCACGTCTGTTAGTGCTTTCATAAACTTACTTAAAACTTTTATTCTGAGTGTCATTCCAGCCGCCCTGCACATCCCTCCTCTTGAATCTCTTTCAAGATTTCTTTAGCGAGCTTTCTCCTCTTTTTCTCTCTGACATCTAGGAACATCATGTTTCTCTTTAATACCATAGATTACAATGCATCTCTTTTTATCCACCGTGTCCCTGACCAAATTTCCTTTCTCCTTAATTACTTTAATTACCGTTTCCTTACCATTTTCCTTGACTTGTTGCTCTATTTAAGGGGAACCCCCACCCCCAGATTTAAGAAAAATTTGAAGAAAAAAAAAACAAAGAATTGTTTTATTGCATAAATACATAGTAGGGATCTTGCTCTAGATGCTGGTAAAGTGTTTTTATCGTACCGCCATTTTTAAAGGATTTAAAGGGTCTACCCTCCCTCCCCCCGGCAGCCACATGCTGCGCACGACCATTTTTTACATACGTTTTGACCATATTTTACTTTTTTTTTTTTTTTTTTTTGCGTTTGGTGCACTTATAAAGTTTTCTCTTACGTCCGGCATGCACGTGAGTATGTGGTGTGAGGATGTTCAGCCTGCACGACTGGCAGTGGCCTGATAGCCTTACAAAGTAAAGGACATGTACACGCTAGCTTGCCGCGTTCACTAATTTGCCGTGTGAAATTCGCATATATTTTTCAGTGTAGAGAAATTTGAAGATATTAGCCATGCCTAAGCTATCCAAACAAAAGGCACACATGAAGAAGATAAGAACGTCTACATTAGCAACTCAAAGGGAGAAAGAACCCCAGCATCAACTTTGTTATCACCACCTCCGCCACCACCACTAGTACTCCCTCCAGCAGCTCTCTCCCAGCCATCTACATCCACATCCTCAGCACCTGATCCTCTGTCCTCTACACCTATATCAGACACGTTGTCTCTACGCAAACATCTGTTTGCTAACAAGTGGCTACAAGGATGCCTCCTTGTTGCAACACCTTGGGTTTAGAGTCTCAAACCTCACAGTGATGTCCCTGATGCAGCAAGAGCCTGTTCCAACACCAGAAAGGAAACCCAAGAAAAGAAAGAGAGCTGAATCCCAGCAATCAGACTACCTTGCTGGGTCATTCTAGACCAAGAACTTAAACTTTGCGACAAAGACTAAGGTGGCGCCTTATGAGACCCTCACTTGGAGTGAATAATATCCAACACTGTAGGAGGGTACAAAGTGCCTGAATTACTTGAAAGATGCAAAATCATCATGAAAATACAATGGAACCTGTTTTCAATGGGTCTTAGGAGGTCCAATGTAAAATTTAGTCAAAATAAGGGGAAAAAAAAATTCACTCGTTTCTGAAAAATGTAAGTTTTTGATACACAAAGTCTATCTCCTCCCTCAATTTTCAACCGATTTTTGCATATGAGGTCCCAATCAATAGCTAGATAAATGACAAAAAATGAAAGTTTTTTTTTTCATATGTTAAATTGAACATTTTTAATAACGTGTCTAAGTCAAAATTTTGCGTTTTTTCGATAAATTTTTTTATATTTTTTTCCCTCGGCGTTAAACAAAGATATTAAAAAAACTTTATTTTTTTTATATATGTAGAAGATTCTTTTGCTGTAAAATGGAAGACATCGAATAAAAATTGTAAGAGGAGATAGGATTTGAAAGAAGCCCAAAAATATGGTATTTTTTACATTTTTTTTATTAGAAAATAAAAACTACTGGTCAGATCTGAATAAAACTCAAGCTGTGAAGGTTTCCTCAGACCTAAATATCACACAGAAAAAAATCAGCAAGATCCTTTAGAAAAAAAATGTTGGGTGGGGGGTCCCCTTTGTATGTATGTATGTATGTGTGTGTGTATGTATATATATATATATATATATATATATATATATATATATATATATATATATATATATATGCAGAAGAAATCACTTGAACGCGTGATACTAGTATGCAGACAAACCACTGGGAAAATGAAAGAGATGAGACCGAGCGCTTTCGTCTATTCAGACATTTTCAAGGTATAGATACATAAAAGAGACAAGTATATATACTCAGAAGGTTAAGGTGGATCTCTCCCAGTGCCATATTGGCTCAAGTGTCCGGACATTTGGTTTACAATTTTTGTTATGATAAATTCATCCAATTTGTATAATCCTTGACTTAAATTTAAATTATTAACAAATGTATTCTTGATCAGACTGGATTCTATGATGTTTCTATTCAAATAAGAATTACTTTTGACAATTACTTTAGCTTCATTCCAATTGATACAATGGTTAAAATCCCTAAGATGGACAAATAACGCGTTGGACGTTTGACCACTTCCAACGCTATATTTGTGTTGCTATATTCTAACATTTAATTCCTTTCCAGTCTGACCAATATAGCATTTGTTGCAATCTTTACATGGAATTTTATATACACAGCCTTCCTTATATTCAGGGGAATTTTTAATCAAAAGACTTTTGACTGTGTTGGAGTTCCTAAAAATGGTTTGGATGTTGAAATTCTTAAGAATATGCGGCAATTTAATGAAGTTGTCATGATACGGAAGAACGAGAAGATTTTTAGAATTAAATTTTTCTTTAGTTTTGTCATCAAAATAAGACTTTCTAGCCATTTTTTGAGAAATTTCAATTAGATGATTTGGATACTTTAATTTTAAAGCTATGTCATTTATTCTTGAGAATTCATCATCCAAAAACACCGGACTACAAATCCGATAAGCACGAAGGTACATTGAAGATAACACAGATGCTTTGGTCCTGTAATGATGAGAAGAGTAAAAATGAACATATGAAAGAACATTGGTGGGTTTCCTATAAACATCAAATTTGAAAGACCTTTCGTTTCTGTATATCAATACATCAAGGAAAGGTAATTGATTATTTTGTTCTATTTCCATGGTAAAATTGATTGAAGGGACTAAGGCGTTAAGTTGTGACAAGAAAGTTGACGGGTCAGCATTAACAGGCCAAATGCACAAAATATCATCAATGTACCTAAACCAAGTAACATTTTGGGGGAGAATATCGGGTAATAACTTTGTTTAAAAAAATTCCATATAAAGATTGCTAAGAATTGGAGAAATCGGATTACCCATTGCCATACCGAAATTCTGTGAATAATAGTTACCGTTAAACACAAAATGAGATTCCAAAACACACAATTTAATTAAATCAATAATGGTGGCAGTAGGCAGTGGTAAATCAAATTTCTCCAATTCTTCTTCAAGATACACTAATAAATAAAAAACCGGAACACGGGTGAATAACGAAGTGATATCATAACTAATAAGAGAAAAATCATAGTAAATATACAGGTTATTAAGTTTGTTAACTAACTCTACATTGTTGTGTATGTGGCTGTGGGAAATTGTCCCTACTAGAGGGCTCAAAACGGACACAAGCCACTTGGACAAATTGTACCCAGCAGATCCTCGGGAACATGTAATGGGTCTCACAGGGTTGTTCGGTTTGTGAGTTTTAATCAACCCATACATGTATGGAAGTGATGGTGATTTCGAGGAGAGCTGCTTGATCAAAATGTCATGTCCTTTTAAAATGCTTTTTAACTTAGTGTTGAAATTCTTATTGACAACATCTAAAGGATTTTTCCTTTAATTTAGTGTACGTATTTTTGTCATCTAAGAGGTCATCCATTTTGTCAATATAATCCTTTTTGTTCATAATGACAACACTTACTTTTATCAGCTTTAGTCACATGTAATTCATCATCCTTTTTCAATTTGTCGTAAGCCATGAGAAAACGTTTGGGGCATGTAGGTTGGTTGGTTGATGACATGGAACTATAAACCAAACCTTTACTGATGTTAATGTCTTCAATGGGCACATTTCCAAACTTCTCAAGATTACAAAAACCTTGCGCAACGCTCACACTGTCCAACTGTTTGGAAACGGCAAAACTAAGACCATACCCCAGGGCACATTTGGCATCTTCACTTAATTGTTTATTTGATAAATTTATCACAAAATTAGTGTTGGCATTTTTGGTCCACTCACTTTCCTTGATTAAATTATCAAGTTTCTTATCTAATTTGATTGTCAGAGTGTGGCACACTAACCTCATTTTGCCATAGCAATAATCTAACAAACTCACTTTCCATTCCAAAGGGATCGCCCGGTCAAACTCACGTCTTTTCTTCCCATACACTTTGAATAACTCGTGCACTTCAATTTTTGTAATATCAATATGTTTTTGAAGAATTATTCTTTGAAAATCTTCAAAGGGTCGATTGCACAAACTGGATAGTCTTTTGTTGAGTATAGATTTAGGAATCACTTGTTCTTCAAAACATCTTCTGAGAAACTTCAGGCGAAGTTTTGACTTGTGGGCCTTGGAGAGAGACGCACAAACTTCTTTGACGAAAGGAGAAAGTCCAGGGCAGTAAGTGATAAAGTCACGGTAGAGGCGCGTGGTGTCCATAATTGCAGAAGAAATCACTTGAACGCGTGATACTAGTATGCAGACAAACCACTGGGAAAATGAAAGAGATGAGACCGAGCGCTTTCGTCTATTCAGACATTTTCAAGGTATAGATACATAAAAGAGACAAGTATATATACTCAGAATGTTAAGGTGGATCTCTCCCAGTGCCATATTGGCTCAAGTGTCCGGACATTTTGTTTACAATTTTTGTTATGATAAATTCATCCAATTTGTATAATCCTTGACTTAAATTTAAATTTGGTGGGTACAATTTGTCCAAGTGGCTTGTGTCCGTTTTGAGCCCTCTAGTAGGGACAATTTCCCACAGCCACATACACAACAATGTAGAGTTAGTTAACAAACTTAATAACCTTAATATTAACTATGATTTTTCTCTTATTAGTTATGATATCACTTCGATATTCACCCGTGATACGGATTTTTATTTATTAGTGTATCTTGAAGAAGAATTGGAGAAATTTGATTTACCACTGCCTACTGCCACCATTATTGATTTAATTAAATTGTGTGTTTTGGAATCTCATTTTGTGTTTAACGGTAACTATTATTTACAGAATTTCGGTATGGCAATGGGTAATCCGATTTCTCCAATTCTTAGCAATCTTTATATGGAATTTTTTTAAACAAAGTTATTACCCGATATTCTCCCCCAAAATGTTACTTGGTTTAGGTACATTGATGATATTTTGTGCATTTGGCCTGTTAATGCTGACCCGTCAACTTTCTTGTCACAACTTAACGCCTTAGTCCCTTCAATCAATTTTACCATGGAAATAGAACAAAATAATCAATTACCTTTCCTTGATGTATTGATATACAGAAACGAAAGGTCTTTCAAATTTGATGTTTATAGGAAACCCACCAATGTTCTTTCATATGTTCATTTTTACTCTTCTCATCATTACAGGACCAAAGCATCTGTGTTATCTTCAATGTACCTTCGTGCTTATCGGATTTGTAGTCCGGAGTTTTTGGATGATGAATTCTCAAGAATAAATGACATAGCTTTAAAATTAAAGTATCCAAATCATCTAATTGAAATTTCTCAAAAAATGGCTAGAAAGCCTTATTTTGATGACAAAACTAAAGAAAAATTTAATTCTAAAAATCTTCTCGTTCTTCCGTATCATGACTTCATTAAATTGCCGCAAATTCTTAAGAATTTCAACATCCAAACCATTTTTAGGAACTCCAACACAGTCAAAAGTCTTTTGATTAAAAATTCCCCTGAAAATAAGGAAGGCTGTGTATATAAAATTCCATGTAAAGATTGCAACAAATGCTATATTGGTCAGACTGGAAAGGAATTAAATGTTAGAATAAAGCAACACAAATATAGCGTTGGAAGTGGTCAAACGTCCAACGCGTTATTTGTCCATCTTAGGGATTTTAACCATTGTATCAATTGGAATGAAGCTAAAGTAATTCTTATTTGAATAGAAACATCATAGAATCCAGTCTGATCAAGAATACATTTGTTAATAATTTAAATTTAAGTCAAGGATTATACAAATTGGATGAATTTATCATAACAAAAATTGTAAACCAAATGTCCGGACACTTGAGCCAATATGGCACTGGGAGAGATCCACCTTAACCTTCTGAGTATATATACTTGTCTCTTTTATGTATCTATACCTTGAAAATGTCTGAATAGACGAAAGCGCTCGGTCTCATCTTTCATTTTCCCAGTGGTTTGTCTGCATATATGTATATATGCATATATATATGTATATGTATATATTTCCCTGTTCTAATTTCCAAGGTTTCTTTAAAAAAAAAATTCACCTTCTCTTCCACTTTCTCGGTCACTGCCTGTATTTGCTCCTTCGTTTCTTTTCATTTACTTTAATGCCTCATTTTTATTTATATCTTTATTTTTCAATCTTTCATTTTCTCCCTTTTTCAAATCATCTAGCTCCCTGTTGTTTTTTTCATTTGCCTTTCATAGCAGGTCTATCTCTTTCTACATCGCCCTATGCTCACTTCTGAGTTCAATTATTTCATCCAATAAATCGTTTATCTCTCCATTTCTCACCATATTCTTATACCTGGGCTCTCTATTTCTATCCATCCATTCATAATTCCGCCCTCTGTCAAAACTGGAAAATATATATTTTTTTTCATACCTGTACGTCTTCGGGGTTTCATTTAGGCATGTTCTTTTGGGGATTACACCCAGTGGTGATTCCACTCTTACATCCAGGCATCTCTTCGTTGGTTCTTTATTACTTAAATCGCCGTTATTTTCTCCCATTTTTTAAAATAAATTATAACAAGAAAAAAAAAAGACTATTGCATTTTGGTCACTCGTAGTACAATTCTCCCTTCCCACTTAAGTAAACACAACTAGCGCCGGTTTTAAATTCGTCTGTCAATGAAGCCAGGGCTGCAGTTTCGTAGAATTTTGTACCAAAACGTAGAGAAAGGGCGGCATGTGGCAACTGCGCGAGGGATTTTTTTCTGCATATCAGCTGGCTGTTCAAACCATTTAAAAAATGAAATTGTTGTTTAAAAATTATATAACTATCAAATAATAATTGGAATATAAAAATATATTATTTTTATTGATAATCATGTTCCTTATAAAATATTGTACACCAGAAGATACGTTTTACTGTGTAGAAAAAAATTCTACACTAAAGTTTTAGCTTTCTTTTTGTGATAATAAAAATATATATATTTTACTGAATATTTTAGGGCATGAGGGCCTTATACATATTCAAGAATATATTATAAAAAAGAACCAACATTTTGTCAAATTTGACAAGTACCTGTCTTGCTATGAAACACCATCATAACACTATTGAAAACAAAAAGCATCAAAAGCTGATTTAGGTAAAACGGATGAGGAGAGTAAAAATGTGTCATATCATGAGAAAAATAGATTAACCTACACATGCTGACCAGGTCCAATCACCAGACAAACAATGGCCAGAACACTTATGTAAAAAAAAACCACCCCATCATGTTATTCAGTCTACCATAACCAACATATTTTATCCTATAACTAACCTAAGGCAGCCAAAGATGGAGGATATGCCTCCTTAAAAAATAAAAAGGGGGGGGGGCAGTCATGAGCACTCAAAAACCATGCCTCATTAAAAAAACAGAGAGAAAACCACATTCATAAAAAGAGGCAAAACACCAAAGGAAAATCACAAAAATTTTAGACCTATTTCAAGACTTCATATATATATATATATATATATATATATATAGATAGATATATGTGTGTGTGCGTGTGTCTGCGCGCGTCCTTTATATACAAAAATGAAATACGTGGTACACTTGGCAAGGTCACCTCACAGGCTGCTTTTCTTTTGTCCTGGCGTGGGTGTGGATGAAAAGTCCCCCTCCCGTCCGTTCCTGGTCATAACCTTTCCTGGGTTCTCGCCTGCTGTCGGGTGTCTCTCCTGCTCATCCTTTCCCTTACCCCTCTGAACATAGGGTTAAATGTGGTGGATCCGTTTATGTTTTTGTCACTAGCCCACACATCCAAAAACAGCCTGCTAACTTGTTGCTTTTGTACAAAACCTCTGCACCCTGCCAAAGTCATGTTTGAATATCGCCGAACTGTGTTCCCTCCTGTTCACTGCTCTGCAGTGTTCTTGCAGTCTCATGGCCAGCTTTTCCCCTGTCTCTCCAATGTAGTGCGTGTTGCAGTCCATACACTTCACCGCATAGACTACCCCTGCTTGGCCCTCCTTGCACTCTCCATCTTTGACCTTCATGAGAGCAATGTGCAAGGTGTTGCTTGGTTTATGTGCCACATTGACCCCACATCTCCAAAGCAGTTTTGCCATAATCTCAGAAACTCCCTTCACATAAGGGATCATCACCCTTGTTGTCTGTGTTATCACACTTCAGTCATTTTCCCTTTGTGGTGCCATCCACCTCTTCACCAGTTGAATTGGGTACCCATTGGCCTGGAATACCTTTCTCAGCCTGTTCTCTTCTTTTAGTGAGCCAATCAACACACTCTCTCTGCCCTGCTCCACAACATCTTCACCACATTCCTTTTGTGACATGCTGGGTGGTTGTTCTCATAACCCAACAATTGGTCGGTGTGCATTGACTTCCTGTAAACACTAGTGGATGAGTTTCTTTTATGTATAACCAGTACAACCAGGAACAGCAATTTCCCTTCCACCTCCTCCTCCATCCCAAATTGGATAGTCTCGTTCTTAGAACGGAGATGCAAGAGCAAACTGTCAACATCTCCTTCCTTCAGGACTGCAAATACGTTGTCTACATATCGTACCTAGAGCTTCAAGGATGTTGGCACTGCTAATAGGATCTCCTCCTCGAGGCACTGCATGGTGATTTCAGCTAGTATTACTGATACAGATGAAATCATGGGAGTCCCAACTCTCTGATGGTAAACAATGTCTCTGAACCTGAAGAAGGTAGAATCCAGGCACCAACTTACCAACCCCATCAGTTCCTCTGGTGATAGTTTCTCGTTTTCCAGGAAGCCCCACATCCTCTTCAGCACAAGCAGGATGGATCACTACACCAGGTTTTGTGGTAACAATGTAAACACATATCTTACGTCAAACGAAACCATCACATCATCCTCCTTCACACTGATGCCTCAAATTTCCTCCAGGAACTTATTTGAGTTCTTCAACATCTGCAACAAGTTCACCACCACTGGCTTGACTTATTTGGTCATCATCAATACTAAGTTGTATGGGGGACCCACTGAAGGCAACCCATAAAACTAGGGAATGATGGAATCCCCTGGCCTCGTCTTGTTCCACCCCTTTTCCATAATTGATTTACTTTTAGTTTTTTCAATTCCCCTTCAACTTTTTTCTACAGCTTCAGTGACAGATCTAAAGAAAAAAATCTCACAGGTATTTCTGTCATGGAGTAGAGTGGTGGACTTTGTCTCGTAGTCTTCTTTGTCCATGATAACATTGGACCGCCAAGTGTACCATATGCATTGCTTTTTTGTATATACAGGAGAATCAACTGCCTCTCCATTGTAACCCCTGAGGATGAACCCCAGAGGGGGTTTGAAATGTCAGGATTAAATTACCTGTTTCTGAATCCAGTGCTTTTTACTTTTTTCATCATGGTTCCTAAGTCCAACTTTTTCCATACATTACATGAATAAAATAGTACATAAATAATAATAATTATGATAATAACAAATATAAATAAAAATAATAACAATAATACATAACAATAAGTATGGTAAAGTCTTTCCCAAAAAAGCTCACCATTGAGGAACCTTCAATGCACGTTGCCCAAAGACTCAAAGAAGGATGTATTACATGCTGAAAAATCAATTGACAACTACATTTCATACATCGTGGACAAATGCACTAGAAATTGAGGTGTAATATATTTCAGAAATTATTTGACCAGAAAATTCTCTCTCAGGAGACACTTAAGATGAACAAATGCAATCAAAACTAC
Source organism: Oratosquilla oratoria (assembly GCF_046742065.1). Lineage (NCBI taxonomy): Eukaryota > Metazoa > Arthropoda > Malacostraca > Stomatopoda > Squillidae > Oratosquilla > Oratosquilla oratoria. Next base: position 24,551,492 of record NC_134788.1, on the reverse strand, counting down.
TACTAGAAAGTACAAATTTTTCTTGGCTCAGATAATAAAAACATACCACTCATCTAACATCATGGATTTATTCTTCAACAACAATGAGCAACTCATCATATGCCATCTTATATCACAATTAGAAAGACTCCATTAAACTGTGGGTGTTGTATTTCCAGTGATTCAATAAACACTGTTGAATATATTCACATAGTTATATTTACAGTAACAAATTACAAGTAACAATGCTGTATACTCCAGACAACCTTCCACAATGCTAAAGTAAACAGAACTGTATCCATCATGATATGCAGGTATCTATAGCCACCATTCATGTCACTCTCTAACATTCTCGATGGCTTTCCATAATTACATAAACATTCGTGCACTTAATGGAACACTCAAGATTTTAATTACAAACAAGCAAAAATGCAATTACACAATAGGCCAATCAAAGGTCACTGAACTGCACAACCAAGAGTCAACCAAAATTTACAACTGACAGTATTTGTGTGATGAATCAGTCAAACAGGTCTATAACAGTGGGTCAATACTTAATAGCTGAACATACAATCACATGGAAAAGTTAAATCACTCAATTCACACTGGAGGGGCCTCTCACCAGCATAGGTCATAATGCAATACTTGAGATCAACCTTTCGTGAGGAAGTGTGAATGACTATGTGACATTTGAAACAAGTCCTTCATGAAAAGGCTGAAAAGGCTTCTTTCCCCTATGGTTCACCACATGACATCTTAGATTACTTTTTCTCATGAAAAAGGTGTATCACACAGGTCACACTTGAATTGCCTCTCCATTGTGGGTCGCCATGTGTCGATTAAGACGATTCTTTCTTGAGAAAGCTGCATCGCAAAGGTCACACTTGAAAGGCTTCTCTCCAGTGTGAGTCAAAACATGCTGTTTGAGAGATTGCTTCTGTGAGAAAGCTGCATCACACAGGTCACACTCAAATGGCTTCTCTCCTGTGTGGGTCATCATGTGTTGTTTGAAACCAGTCATTCCTGAGAAAGCTGCATCGCACAGGCCACACTTGAAAGGCTTCTCTCCAGTGTGGGTCATCACATGATATTTGAGAGCACTCTTTTCTGAGTAAGATGCATGGCACAGGTCACACTTGAAAGGCTTCTCTCCAGTGTGGGTCCTTTTGTGATATCTGAGAGCATTCTTTCTTGAAAAAGCTGCATCACACAGGTCACACTTGAAGGGTTTCTCTCCAGTGTGGCTCATCATGTGTCGTTTGAGAGAAGTCTTACGTGAGAAATATGAATCACACAAGTCACATTGGAAAGGCTTCTCTCCAGTGTGGGTCACCACATGTTGGTTGAGATTATTCTTGTGTAAGAATGATTTATCACACATTTCACAATGAAAAGGCTTCTCTCCAGTGTGCATCATCATGTGATATTTGTGAGCAGTCTTTCCTGCAAAAGCTGCATGGCACAGGTCACACTTGAAAGGCTTCTCTCCTGTGTGAGTCCTCATGTGATATTTGAGAGCATCCATTCTTGAGAAAGCTGCAATGCACAGGTCACACTTGAAAGGCTTCTCTCCAGTGTGGGTCATCACGTGATATTTCAGAGTATTCTTTCCTGAAAAACCTGCATTGCACAGGTCACACTTGAACGGCTTCTCTCCAGAGTGGGTCATCTTGTGATATTTGAGAGCACACTTTTCTGAGAAAGCTGCAGCACACAGGACACACTTGAAAGGCTTCTCTCCAGTGTGGGTCATCATGTGTGTTTGAGAGAATTCTAACTTTACAGCCTTCTCTCCAGTGTGAGTCCTCACCTGTCATTCCAGAGCACTCTTTCCTGAGAAAGCTGCATCACACAGGTCACTTTTGAAAGGCATCTCTCAAGTACGGGTCATCGCATGATACTTAAGATGACTTGCAAGATTTGAGCACTGCAGATGCCACACAGGATTCTCTTTATTATGTGAGGAATATACAGAATCTTCTGATACCTCTTCCAAGGAAATATTTATATTTACCCTTCAACCTGAAAGAAAATATACAATAAGTTTGACATCTAACTTTTTGAGAGTAACACAAGTGTATACAATGGGGCATTAACCAAAATACTGTAGAGGAAGAGAACAAACAACTCATATTAAAGAAGCAGCTTAATGAAAGACGAAAGAAACAGAAGGTTCAACAAATACTAAAAACTATGGGGTTGTGCAGAAAATGAGAAACAATAAATAAAAGAGACTGTGACAGTAAAACTGAATCAGGAAATAAAAAGGAAAATGAGTGGCTGAATAAATATTGCGAAGATACAGAGGACACAAGAAAAAGAGATCGGTGTATGATGTAAGACAGAATAGCATAGTCAGTAATAAGAAATCTTTATCAAATTTTCATGGAGGACCAGACATACACACCAATCAAGGATGTTGTAAATTACTGATTGATAGAGTCATGGGAATCTGATATTTATTTCTACAGCCGATGACTTGTTTTCGATTTTTTGGAGATTCCTTACCTAACCTCAAGGTTGGCAGGAAAACATTTCACAGAAATACCACTAGAAGCCTACAAATAAATAAAATGTAGGTTTTTAACATCCTTGTGGGAGAAGTAAATTACTTCTAGTAAGTGTATCCTAAGATGTCACTACTTACACTTAGGATAGGTTAGATTCACCCCCTCCCCCACTTTCCACGGTCTCACGAATCGCCGACCAAACCGAAACAATGAGTTTTTGCTCAAATGCACAATCTTATATAAAAATTAGCATATGGTTGTATTATTTGACCTATTTTCTTTAGAATGTGCAATTTCCATCTAATTTGATTAAAGAGAAGTTACGTTTTTGTCTTCTGCAAAATTACCGGCCATAGCTACGAATACCGTCCGACTCACTAATAACCGACCACACCTGAACAATGACGATTTTTGCTGAGAGCATGATTTAGATAAAAGATTAGCATATGGTTGCATTATTTGACCTATTTTCTTTAAAATGTGTGATTTCCATGTAATATGATCAAAGAGAAGTTATGTTTTTATCCTCTGCAAAATTACCGTAACTTCTCTTTGATCAAATTACATGAAAATCACACATTCTAATAATTCAACTATATACAGTCTATTACACTAATAACACAATAGTAAGAAACTTAATAGAGTGAAGTTTGATCCATACAACCAGTAATCATAGATGGCGGGCTGGACGGTATTCGTAGATTTGGTTGGTAATTTTGCAGAGGATAAAAGCGTAGCTTTTCTTTGGTCAAATTACATGAAAATCACACATTTTAAAGAAAATAGTTCAAATAATGCAACCATATGCTAATTTGTTACAGTATTCGTAGCTGTGGTTGGTCATTTTGCGGAGGCTAAAACAAATTCTCTTTGATCAAATTACATGAAAATAATACATTTTAAAGAAAATAGGCCAAATAATGCGACTATATGCTAATTTTTTGTAGAAGATTGTGCATTTGAGGAAAAAAAATTGGGTTTGGTCGGCTTATGGTCGATTTGGTCGGCAATTAGTGAGACCCCACTTCCATCAAATACTAAAACAAGACACTGTCAGGGTAGCTTGTTGAGTTACAGTTATTCAGAGTAAACAGCCACTTCAAATGAGTTATAAATATTTTGCTTAAATATTTGTGCCCCATAAGTCAACATATAATTTAATTCTTCAGGTAACTGGTAAAGTGAAAATTAACATGAAAATAATAAGGCACAGGAGTGGATCAATAAGCATTACAAAGGAAACGAAGCCACATGGAAAAAAATCAGAGCATCACAGATAACTGATAACTGGAAATATAAAATATTAGTATTTTTTGGCAGAGGCCTACACCCATCCAATAATCAAGGATGTCAAAAGTCAATGTGTGATTCCTTTATTGGCTTCCCTTTGACAGAAAACACTTCCAACCCCCCCCTACACACACAGTATTGATGAGTGAACAAGGCAATGTTGGCAGAAACAGCACCAGAAAAATATAATCAAATTCATAAGAGGTTTATCTATCAGAATATAATCTAGTCAGTCAAACCATGCCTATCCTTACCTACAGCTAGGTTAGATGACACTTGCCCATCCATCCCTTCAATTCCATCAACTAAAACAAGGAGCATGGTAAGAGTAGCTAGGTTAGTTTTGGTTAATCAGTCAATTGAAGTTTATTGTATTTAATTTTTTGTGAAAACTTAATTGTGCCCATGGTAATCTTACTCATAAATCACAAGGACAACATAGTCATAGGCCTACTTTTTGGTTACTTTATGAAGAATTATGCTATTTCTGGAACCTTCTGATATAAAGTAAATTGATTATTAATATTTCTTAAGCAACAGTTTCTTTTGAAAGACATTCTACTGCATTATCTGAAGCATTCCAGTCCCAAATAATTGATAATACTCCTGTAACCCGTAAACTTTGCATTAAAAAGAATTTGCCGAGAATATAGTTACCTAAGGAATGTATCACCAAATTTGTGGCTTTTAATATATGGTCATTGCATACCTATTGCACGAATGTAAACAATAAATAAACGCTTTGACAAGACTACATTCTGCCTACCAATTACTAAATAAGCAGTGGTCATGTGGAACTCACATCAAGCCAGGCAACATCACGCAATGAACAGTTGATGAAATAGCCTCTACCACAGAATAAATACATGTACAGGATTGACGAGTGAACTGAGACATTTGGAAGAATGTAAACAAAGATTTATTATATTGACGACATTTCCTTTAACTTAATTTAAATATGTTTATTGAGGAGTCTGAATGTAAAAAGTTGTATAAAATATGCAAATTATACTCCAGTGTTCATTTGTCAAATATAATGTAATGGAGACTATTTTTTATACATATATTCATACATTATAAATACAGAATAAAATAAATTAATATAAATTTTTAACCCTGATAGAACAACATTCTGTATGCAAACTAAATTAACTTACTTCACAAACAAAAGTACATAGTAGAACTGATGCTCTAGAGAGGGCTGTAGAGGGCCTCAGCGAGGAGAATCGAGTTCTTCACTCCAAGGCCCAAAACACAGACGGCAAACCATGTTTGAAACCTGGGTGGGAAACGGTGACAAACAAAACACAGAGAGATGGTAAAAAGCCCTCACCAGGCCTGCTTGAATGCAGAAAGTCTTTTCAAGCTCTTACAGGTGTACAAGAAGAAGAAACGAAGATGATGCAAGAGAAGAAGGGTAGGGTAAACTTACTCACTACGGTAAATAAAAAGATAAATAAAAGGTGAATAGAGAAACTCAAAATTAATAAAACACCAGGGTCTGACGGTTGGCATCCAAGAATGTTAAAGGGAATGAAAAATGAGATTGTTGTTCCACAGCGGCGGTGCCACGAATTTTTAGTTGGGGAGGCTAGGGGGGGGGGGCGGCTGAGCAAATTTTTGGGTTGGCTTTTAGTACTATAATTTCCGCGTTAGCAGCAATCCGAAAGGCATGGTCCAAGGTCCGCCATGGGGTCAGAGGGGCCGGCCTAGGATCCTTGGTGGGGTTCAGGGGCATGTTGACGAGGTGGGGGGTCTCAGAAAATAATCTCAGATGATGATCATTCACGAACATCTGAACATGGGAGGCATACCATGCTGTTTTGATCCCGGTAAAAAAAATTGACTTTCTAACCTCACTTATCTATTGTTCGAGTGAGGTATAGCGAGTTTCCAAACCCACTGCTGGAGGTCTATTACTATCACTTCACCGAGCTGCTATTCCACTTAGGTTGCAAAAAATTACACGGTACTTTGGACAGGATTGTAATCAAACCCCCCTCTACATGGTCTGCATGCTGTGACTAGGGTTTCTTGAGCTGGATTAAATGTCTATGAATGGGGTATTATTGTCTGTCAATCATCAAATTGTGTAATTGGGTGAGGAAGAAAAATCAAGTGTGAATTGAATTGAATTGAATTTTATTCGGATACAATCATACATACAATAAGTACAATACATACAAGACTCATTATTATACACAGTATATATAATTGTACATCCGAGGATGGCACAGAAAGTCAAAAGACTTATTTCCACTGTGGTCCTCATATTACAATTAGGAAAGGATTATCATAGAAAAGCAAGGTTATACGAAGTGTAAATTAGGATTATAAGAAGTGTAAATTAAACATATAAACTATTTTCTTCAGAGAGAACAGTGTCTAAAAGATAACATTTAACTGATTTTTTAAAACTACTTTTAGATACAATTGATTGAATGTTGGTCGGTAAAGAGTTCCAAGCAATAGCACCAGTGTATTTGAAAGTACTTTTCCCTAACGAACTATTAAACCTAGGTACAATGACAGATGACCTACTAGAACGAGTTCTCAGGGTACGAGCATTTCTGACAAGTGTAAACGTATCTGACAAATAACTGGGACAAGAGTCGTTCACAATTTGGTGAACATGATTAAGCTTTAACTGAGCAACACGTTTCTCAACAGGTAACCAATTTAACAGTTTAAAATGTGTATAATCTAGATGAGTACGTGGATGAATTTTTAAAACGGTCCTGATTAGTTTGTTTTGACATATTTGAAGATTATTCTTAGATTTTTTAGATAGGTTGCTATACCAGGAAGAACAAGCATAGTCAATATGACACTGAACCAGGGCCGAGGCTAGTAACTTCATTGTCTCTACATCTAGGTATTTTTGTATTCTTGCCAAAAATTTTGTTCTGGAGCTGACCCTTTTAATTATTTTTTGTGCCATAACTTCTCCCGACACATTTTGATCAATTTCTGTTCCAAGATATTTGACAACAGACCTAGGTTGAATACTAGTATCATTACATTGGATATTGAAGTTGGGAGCATTTTTGAGTTTTTGATTGGAGCCAAAGAGAATGGATTCTGTTTTACCTAGATGTAGAGACAATTTGTTATCCAACAACCAGTTGCTGACATTCAATAACTCTTCACTGAGTAACGTCTCAATCCTATTTACATCTTTGCCAGAAACTAGTAAGGCTGAATCATCGGCATACAACAGCAGTTTACAGTTCACAGCAGCTTTCATGTCATTCACATACAAAAGAAACAACAGCGGACCTAAAATGCTACCCTGTGGGACACCACATGTTATTTTTGCTGCTTTTGATGTTGAACCATTTACATTCACAATCTGTTGTCGACCTGTTAGATAAGACCTCATCCAATTAACAACATCCGATTTGAAGCCTAACGCTTGTAGTTTGAATAATAGAATATCATGATTTACAGTATCAAAGGCTTTCTGGAGATCTAGCATAACCATTCCACAGTAATTACCTCTGTCAATTTCACCTTTGATGTAATCAGTCAAATTGATCAAACATGCATCAGTAGAATATGATTTTCGAAAGCCTGACTGTAAATCATAGAACAAGTTATTGCTTTGAATGTATTCATAAACCTGGTTATAAACAACTCTTTCCAAGACCTTCGATATAATACCGAGCACTGAGACTGGCCTATAGTTACCGGAATCTGTTTTGCTGCCCTTCTTGTACAAAGGAGTAACTTTTGCTAATTTAAAATCTTTGGGAACTTTGCCCTGTTGAATCGAAGTATTGATTATGTGAGTGATACAGGGAGTAATCTGCTCAGCTGAGTCATTCACAAATCTGGCTGGAATATTATCTAGTCCGGTAGCCTTAGACCTGTTAACAGTCTTCAACATTTTATACACATCTACATTAGCAACCGTAGACAGAGCAAAGGTATCATAGGATACACCCTGATTCCAATAATAATTATTAATGTGTTCTTGACCAAAATGACCTGAAGGTACTGGTAAATTATTTACGAGGGTGGTAGCAATGGTGGTGAAAAAGGAGTTAAATTTTTGAGCCACCGCTACTTTGTCGAAAGTAACGATCCCATTAACATTAAGACCAATGTTACTACTTTTGGATTTTAGATTTTTGGAAGAACCTAACTGTTTGATTGTTTGCCATAGTTTTTTGGGATTGTTTTTGTTGGTTTGGAGAGAATCTTTGTAATATCCTACCTTAGCTCTCTGTACCATAACCTGAACCTCGTTCCGTAACTTCTTATACATAGCGAAAACAGATTGATCTTTTGTTTTCTTATACTCCTTTAAAGCCTTATCTCTCCTGTTGATCATTTTCAAAATGTCACCAGAAAACCACGGCTCGGAACGTTGTTTTATTCTGATTGATTTTACTGGAGCTAAATTGTCTAAAACCCCCAAGAACAGTGCTTTAAAATTATTCCAAGCTTGATCAACATCTGGACAATTGACGACTGAAAACCAGTTAACCGCGGACAACCTTTCGCAGAACAATTCCTTGCTGTAATGCAAGTATATTTCTACAGTGACCAATTCATCATGCAGTACATGCCATAGGAAATTCAGGGCCAATGTGGAAATTCAAAAGCTTCTTATATAGTATTGTGGGCCCTGGCATCTAATCACCCTTATAACCCATGTAGCATATACGTCTGTGTAAATTGCTTCATGAAACATTACTTGAAGTAGGCTATATTTCTTCAATTGTCGAATAAACAAAAATTTAATTAAAAACTAAAACAAAAAGGTTTTACGGTTTGTAGAACATTTATATGAATGAAAATGTAATTCATATATAGCTGAACAAACACTTGAAACATAAGCACTTCCCTAGAAACTATTTACATATTTCGATAACAAAAATGTAATCCTTTTGGTAAACTTAATTGTAAGTTGTTCCTTAAGGGACTGTGGGAAGTGCTTATAGGTGAACGTGTCATAAAAGTTGTTCAATTTCTTTGGTGAACTTATGTATACTTACTCTATCGGAAAGAGTATTATTGCATACTAAATTGTTTTAGTAACATGTATATATTACGTGTAGTTAATTTTTTTCTTTCTTTTTTTATGATAGTATCTGTAATCATTGAAGTATCCACAGGCATAGGTAATCAGCCTACTATGTAGGAAATGAAAGATTAGAGTCTTGGAAACAACTTCATTGAGTTAGATTTTTTCCTACTCTCTTTTATTCTTTTTTATGATTTTTTTTATTTTGAATAGTAGAAACTTCAGTGAAAATCTGCTATGATAAATTAAACAAAAAAATTAAGTTACAGTTTCCTTTGTTTTTTCCTGATCAAATTAAAGAATTACTCTTTCTCTTTACAAATTCGAAAGAATGAATGAAATCGGACAAAAAGAAACAGAGATATGGCTATTTAAATATAAAAAACATAAACTTTTCAGGAGAGGCATTTAAAGTTTAAAGGAGCGCACCGGCATTTAAAATCCTCCGGCCGCGTACTCACTCGTGACATTGTCTATTTTTTTACGTTTCCGTTTAAAACTTTAAACAAAACTGAACTGGCTATCGAAAATTTGACTTAATTTCAATATACAGAATGTTTTTTCATGCAATGGGGTTGCCAGATGTCGCCAATAATTTATCTATTTCATTTTATATATAAGAACAGAAACGGAATTGAGCTGTAATATTTGGTCGAAGTGTTACAGCCATCATAGAGAATCTTTTGAATACCTGTTGGTAGAATAAAAGATAATACGATCGCATGCATGACTGGTAGGCTAACAGATACGCGACAGGGCGACATCCTTTCTCCTTTAGCTTTGAAGATATACTGAGATCCTTGTGGTGATTGACGATTAGTGTTGGGCAAGTTGCCAGATATCTCCATATATATTAATTATAGTAAACAAAACAGAACTGGGTATCAAAATTTTGACTTTATTTCAATATACAGAATGTTTTTTCATGCAATGGGGTTGCCAGAGGTTGCCAAAAATTTATCTATTTTATTTTATATATAAGAAAAGAAACGGAATTGAGCTGTAATATTTGGCTAAAGTGTTACCACCATCATAGAGAATCTTTTGAAATGTTTACCTAAAATTCGTTGATTTTCCAGAATTTTTCGTGTTTTCGCGCCCTACAGTCCCTTAAGAATAGTTTTGAAAAATAGACAGAAATACATGTTTTCTTCATTCAGTGTCCTTCATATGAAAAAGCCAGTAAATCCTTGATGTTTTGACATTTCATGGATTTCAACCATAAACAGATAAAGTTAAAAAAAGAAGAGAAACTCACGATGATATATCTCAGGAAATACATCATTCCACCTACTTTAAAATGATACGCATATTCCTATGGTTGGCAGCAAATGCATCAATAATCATATCCCTGTCTAACATCTTTGCTCTTTGGGAATTGATGTTTAATACTCCAAGATTACTGGTACGTTTGTCACCGCTACTGTTACACAAGTAGGTTTTCAGTTGCTTTAGGCACGAAAAGCTTCTTTCACATGATGCTGAGTTAACTGGAAGAGTAACATTAATACGCACTAGCTTATACAAATCTATGAATGCATCTTTGTACAGTTGGAGCATGATGGCAAGTTGCATAGGTGTGTCCACTTCCATTCCCTGCTCCTGCTTTCTGGCAATCAACCTTCTTAGTTGGTGCAGCTCTACGGATAGATCTTTGTCCTCCACCCCGTAATTTGCAGCCATTCCTGATAGCTTTTCCTTGTTCAAAAAGGTTGGATGATTGGGGTTGAGGGCAGATACTCCAATAAGTACCTGACATGCATCGCCGGAAAACCTTCTTCTCAACTCACTGAGAAACTTGTCTATCACGGAGTAGTAAATCCGTCTCTTGGTAACATCGGAGTCATTCGAATCATCATCTTGTCCTATGCCGGATGTTATGACAAACTCATCCAAGTATCGTGGGGCTGCCCTTTGCCTCTGACGTGCAAGTTATCTGCGAATCCCTACAGTCTGGCACAATTCTTCAGCATGATTTCGTAGTTGCTCCCAGCTCTCTTCGTTTCTCATCTCTGTGAGACTAGACATCACTGCACCAAATCAACTGCTGAGGCAAGCTAGAGATCGGGGGACTGGAGTTCATCTGACAAGGTTTTCGTCAAATGCAGCAAACTCTCCATGAACACCAGATTCGTCACAAAATGGTGATCCAGAAGGGCAGTGAGTGACCTTGCTCCACTGGCCCTGTCCACATTTCCCCTTCCATTAAATGTTTTAGGGTTGCAACAATGCCAGGCAAGGTCCTCTTAACAGCTTGGCAGGATGAGTGTTGGCATGCCCATCTGGTGTCCGATAACCGTTTGAGTTCTATATGTGGTCTTTCTGGGTTCAGCTCCTTTTGGAATTTTAGAAATTCATGATACACCACTGACGAGGAGAATTTTTTTTACAGTGATTGGATTGTGACGAAAAACTCAGAGATTGACATTATATTGTTTAGCCTATGAGCATAGCAGTGGATGTATACAGCCTGTGAAACATCTCTTCTGAATCTTTCTTGGACCCCATTGGTGCAACCCGACATAACTGCCGCTCCATCATAGAACTGACCGACACAGGCATTGTGGTCAATTTTACATTTGGGTAAAGTTTCTTTTATCTTCTGGAGTAACGATTCTGCATCAAGGCCTTCAGCTGGTGTGAAATCCAAGAATTCTTCATGAAGTTCCTGATCATGGAGATACCTCACAGCAATAGAGATCTGCTCCTTCTTCGCTATATCCTTCGTTTCGTCCACCATGATGGCAAAGTGCACTGCTTGTTTCACCTCATCACTTATCTCCTTTCTGATCATACCTGCCATTATTTCAAATAATTCATTCTGTATATCGTGGTGAGTATATTTTGCATTCCCCGGACCGTTAACTTTTTTTGCAACTGTATGATCATACTTGGCTAGCACATTAAGTAATTCCAAAAAGTTTCCTCGATTGTCGGATTCATCCCCTTCTCTGTGCCCTCTCTGGGCAACATTTTGACATCCTGTATAGAGAAGTACATCAATAACTGCTTTAATGTACCGCCGATTATCCACCACTGTCTTGGCATGCCCTGCACCAATGGCTTGATAAATTGTTGCCCCTGTAACTTTCTGCAATTTGAATTCTCCCCAAGCTTGCATCGCAAATTTATGACAAGCTGAAGTATCATGAGCCTTCAGAGACATGGTTGCCTTCTTCCAATTCTTGAATCCGTTGTGGGTGAATAATTGTTCAGCTCGACCAAGATGGGAAGTTGTAAAATGACGACACGCAAAACAGTGAGCTGCATCTTTGACCACGGAATATTCAAGCCAAGAATATTGTTGGTGCCATCTTTTATTGAATGATCTTGTCTGATTACCTTGCATGTGTGAAGGATATTTCTTCAAATCAGGACAGGTAGGCCCACTATCTGGCAGCAGGCTGATGTTGTTTGGCCCTGGAGGACGTCTTGTGTTTTTCTGGGTACTGTCATCATCCACCTTCTCTTCCAACTCCGGATTTTCAGTAGAACTAGAAGTACTTGATCGTCGTCATTAACTCGTTGCCTCTTGTGGGGAATTAGGGAGCGATCCATGACCTATACAGAAAAATAGAACACATGATTAAAAATGAGGGTGAGACGAATTTTTCTTTAAGTACTATAGGCCCTATACATAACACACTAACAATCAGAAATTGTGTTCATTTTCATGGTTCATTCAGCCCTCGCTAGCAATGGCTGATTCGGACCACTTATAGACTTCGTGACTCATTCATAGACATAGACATAGACATAGAAGGGTCCCGGAAGAGGCCATTAAGCCTGTGACTCCGGCTCTAAATGACTAAAACTTAGGTCATCTGGGGTCTAGTGGTCACTGTGGTCTAGGTGTTTGTTATTTATTTGAGCTGTGTAATCGAATATTTGATCTTGATGTTTCCATACACTATCCAATCTCTTTTCAAAACTCACAACTGAATTTGCATTCACAACATGATCAGGAAGACTATTCCAGTTGTTCACAACACGACTGCAGAAAGTGAATTTCCTGATGTCCAATCTTGGGCGCTGCTTGTAGATCCTCTTGGTGTGTCCTCGAGTCACTGAACCGGCAAGTTCAATAAATAATCCCCTGCTCACTTCACTATCATATAAATTGTTCACAATTTTAAAGGTTTCTATCATGTCCCCTCTTGATCTACGGTATGATAGTGTAGGAAGGTCTAATTTCCTCAATCGTTCAGGGTAAGGCAAATCCTTCAGGCTAGGGACCAACTTTGTTGCTCTTCTTTGAACTGCTTCCACAGCCTCAATGTCCTTTTTCTTGTATGGACACCATACCTGATTAGCGTATTCCAAATGTGGTCGGACTAGTGCAGTGTATAATGACTTGAATATGGTCTCGTTCAATGTTACGAAAGTTCTTCTTATTATCCCAACTAGTCTATTTGCCTTATTGATTTTCTCAGCCAAGTGTGCTGTGAATTTTAGCTCGTCATCAATTACAACTCCCAGATACTTCTCTACTTTGATTCTTGTCAATTCTTCTTCCATAGAATATATCCTATTGTCCACATTTGATTTCCCGATTCTCATCACACAGCACTTCTTGGGATGAAATCTCATCAGCCACTTCTCTGACCAGCTTCTCATCCTCACGAGATCTTCTTGCAATTTCTCACAGTCCTGGCTTTCATGAATCCTCCTGAATACTTTGGTGTCGTCTGCATACAAGAATAATTCGCTGTTGATTACAGAATCTGGCAAGTCATTAATATATGAAACAAACAGTAGCGGACCCAACACAGATCCCTGAGGTACACCGCTGACCACGTCCTTCCATTCTGACTCAACTCCATTGACAGTCACTCTTTGTTTTCTATCATTGAGAAAGTCTGTTATCCATGACAAAATGATTCCTCTGATGTTATAACTCTTGATCTTCTCAATTAACCTTCTGTGGGGGACAGTGTCGAAGGCCTTCATGAAATCGCAGTATGCAACGTCGACAGCTCCTCCTTCATCTAAAATCTGAGTCCATCTGTCCAAGACCCTGATCATTTGTAGTACCGTCGAGCGCCCCTCCACAAATCCATACTGTTTGTTACTAATCAGCTTATTGCCCTTGAGATGTTCCAGAATCCTTTTCCTAATTATTGATTCCAATAACTTGCATATGACACATGTTAAGCTAACTGGTCGCTTCTGTCACCTTTTTTGTATATTGCCGAGATGTTCGCTAGTTTCCAATCTATGGGTAGTCTTTCGCTCAAAAGTGATAGATTAAAGATCTTACAAAGCGGATATGCAATTACATCTTTCGTCTCTTTCAGAATTCGAGGATGAAGCCGTTCCGGCCCAGGGGATTTATTCCTTTGTAGTTTATCTATAACACTGATAATATCCTTGCTAGAGAATTCAATCTGTGATAACATTGGAATATCCTTGACCTCCACCTCTGGTATTAACCCTTCTGGTTCCTTGGTAAACACTGAGCTAAAAAAGTCTGCAAGTACTGTTGCCTTTTCATTGTCATCTTTAGTTTTAGAAGTTTTATTCAAATCTTTATACAGATTACATATACTGACAGAAGCTTTTGTTTTCGACTGGACATACTTCCAAAATATCTTTGGGTTAGACTTGACGTTTTGCGCAATAGTCTTCTCCACGTTCTTAACAGAAGACCTAGTTTCAGCTCTTACCTGATTATTAATCCGTCTGTATTCCTCATATAACTTGTCATACTCGTCCTGATTAATTTCTCTACCTTCCCTCATTTTTTTCAATAGCATCCAAAATCTTTGTTTTTTCTTAATCTTTGCCCACAGCTTTCTATTCATTGGCAAATTATGATTTGTTCTCTTCCTTAATTCCCCACTGTTTTTAAGTTCTCTCCTTGGAATACATTTGTCTATTGACTCTTGTAGTTTACTTTTAAATCTGCACCACATGTCCTCAATATCATCGGTATCCAAATACTCATCCCAATTAATATTCAACATTCCGTTTAGCTTGCAATAATCCGCCTTTTCAAAAAGATACACAAGTCCCTTACAATTTTTTACCTGTGGTTCCATGTTGCATCTGAAAATTACACATCCATGATCACTCCTACCAAGTGGATTTCTTATCTCAATATCCTCCACGATCATGTTGTCATCAGTAATAATCAAGTCAAGTATGTTGCCTGCATCTGAACCTCTGAATCTAGTAATTCCGGCGACATGTTGTATAAAGTAGCAATCTCGCATTTTCTCAATAAACCTTAGACTTAGGTCATCATCACCAGTTTTGCAGGTCATGTTCTTCCACTCTATATTTGGTAAATTAAGATCTCCCACTATTACTTTATGTTTGATGTTGTAGTCTGCTATTTCTTGCATCAGTGACATAATTTTCCCATTGTTTTCTGCCTCACTATTCGGACTTCGATATATAGACACAATTAACACATCCCCTACACCCGTTTTTCCTTTAATTTTTGCTGCAATATATTCAGTAGCTTCCTCCTTGAATTCCACAATGTCATACTGAACACCTTTTTCTATGTACAGCAACATTCCCCTACCAACCTCCGCCTTTGCCAAATTTTTGCCAAATATTTCATACCCCTCTATAGCATACTCTACTATGTCTCTTTCAAACCTAAAATTCTTTGGCTTAACTTCTTGTACTGCAATTACTTGGGGAGGTACTAGCTCTCCACTTAAAATAGTCCTTAGTTCGTTAATCTTATCATAGGAAAACACATCAACATTACAAAATAACACTTTAACATTTTTAACCCAATTTGTCGATTCTTCATTAGCACTAGTGTTTTTAGACGCTTCAACATATTTGCTTACATATCTATCCGGCCTTCTCCCAAGTCCCCACAGCTCACTGTTTCTGTTCTTGCAACTCCTTCCGAAGCTCTGCTCGTTGCCTCTCTTCTCTTCACCTTCAATAGGTATCTTTTCCACGGGCTTCCTCTTATCACATAGAAGTTTCCCGAAGCTGCTTCTTCGTTCTTCCTTTGGGCCTCCTCTTTCAGCACTTTTTCTCTCTTCCTTTCCTCCTTGGTCATGTCATGTGACACTCCTACTTTCCTGAAAATTCCTGTATTGGCATCTTTAAGATTTATTGATCACTAGCCGCGAAAGCATGGCAACTGATGTAGAAGTCGGTGAATCTGTTGCAAATAGCGATCACAACTTAGTCAGATTCAAACTCCTAAACAATTTTAGAATAGATACTTGTGCTTCTAAAATACCCGATTTCAGTAAAGCTCAGTTCATAGAACTACGTCAGGAGCTTCAGCTTACAGATTGGGAGGAAAAATTAAACGAAAGGCCTGTAGATCAGATGTGGGAAATATTTCAAAATACGCTCACTAAGATGATTCAAACTTACATTCCTTTTAAGGACAGACGTCCCCCAAATCAGGCTCGCCCAAAGTGGCTCGACAAAGAAACTGAAAAAAGTATTGCTAAAAAGAGACAGGCTTATAAGAAATATAAGTGCTCGGGTGCATCTAATGACTATGAAAGTTATGTATCAATACAGAGAGATTTAAAAAAGACAATAAGAAAAAGAAAACGACAATACGAAATGAACATCGCTGAGAAATCCAAAGAGAATCCCAAAGAATTCTATAGTTACATTAGAGATAAAAAGGTTGTTAGGAATCACATTGGTCCACTATTATCTGCTGACGGTCAACTTGAATATTCAAATGAAGGAATGTGTAATCTCTTAAACAATTATTTTAGCTCGGTATTCGTAAACGAAACACCTCAAAGTGAATTCCAAACTGAAACCTGTGAAAAGTCTGGGGTAAACTTACTCACTACGGTAAATATAACAAAAGAAACAATTAAAAGGTGTATAGACAAACTCAAAGTTAATAAAACACCAGGGCCTGACGGTTGGCATCCAAGAATCTTAAAGGAAATGAAAAATGAGATTGTTGTTCCATTAGAAATTATTTTCAAGAAATCCATCATATCCGGAGATGTCCCAAGAGAATGGAAGCTAGCTAACGTTACTCCCATATTCAAAAAAGGTGACAAAAAGAAACCAAATAACTATAGGCCTATTAGTTTGACTTCGATCGTAGGAAAAATAATGGAAACTATCATCAGAGATGCTATCGAATATCATTTAGAAAGTAACCGTTTGATAAATGATAGCCAACATGGTTTCAGACGGAAACGTTCTTGCGTGACTAACTTACTCGAATTCTACAACACAGTTGTCTCGAATTATGACAAAAGAAACAATATAGATTTAATATATCTAGACTTTGCAAAAGCTTTTGATACCGTCCCACACGAAAGACTACTTACTAAATTAGCTTTGCATGGAATAAGTGGTAGCCTATTAGGTTGGACTAGTAATTGGTTGAAAGGTCGAAAACAGAGAGTTGTTTTGAATGGAAAAACTTCTGGATGGAAAAGTGTTGCAAGTGGAGTTCCTCAGGGTTCCGTTCTTGGGCCACTTCTATTCATAGTATATATAAATTATATAGACCATGGACTAAAATCTACTGTTTCCAAATTTGCTGATGATACAAAACTGTGCGGAGTGGCAAATGATCACTCAAACCAATTAGATATTCAAGAAGATTTAGATAAATTACAGCAATGGTCTGAAAAGTGGCTAATGAAATAAATCACAAGTAAATGCAAGGTAATGCACATAGGTAAAAATAACAGCAAGTACGATTACAAGTTATTTGGAAATTCGTTAACAAAAGTGGATAGTGAAAAAGATCTCGGCGTAATTATCAGTAACGACCTCAAATCATCCAAGCAGTGTATTTCAGCCTCTGAGAAAGCAAATAAGATTCTGGGATTGATTGCGCGATCTTTTGATTTCAAAAGTCCATCACTCATTAACAAGCTATATAAATCGTTAGTTCGTCCACATTTGGAATATGCTGTTTCCGTATGGTCACCGAATCTCATTAAAGACATTGACAGACTGGAAAAAGTACAACGGCGAGCCACAAAACTGATTCCAAATATCAAAAATAAATCATACGAAAATCGACTTAAGCACATGAATCTGTTTTCCCTAAAAAAGCGTAGACTCAGAGGTGACTTGATACAGGTCTTTAAGATTTTAAAGGGAATTGACAACATCAAAAGTGACCAAATTTTTACATTGAATGAGAATCAGACAAGAAACAATGGTCTCAAACTGTCCGGAAATAGATTCAATTTGGAAGTAGGTAGAAACAACTTTGCCAACCGTGTAGTTAATGAATGGAATAAACTTCCTGCACAGGTAGTGCAATGTAGTTCAGTTCGAAGCTTTAAGAATCATTTAGATAAATACCTAAGTAAGATGCTGTAATTATTATAATTTATGTTATATTATTTGTTTTTGTTTTGTTATAATTTGTCTGTCTGATTTTCATTTATTATTAGTTATATGTCAATTTATTATCATTTACTATTTACCTGTTTGTTTGTTATTCAACTATACCAATGCATTTATTTATGTATTTTAATTGTTATTTACATTGTTATAGTTTTAATTTATTATTAATATTTTTTTTTTTTTTTTTTTTTTTTTTTTTTTTTTTTGCATCCGACCTAGATATGGATCAAAATGTCTCCTGTCGGCATGCTTTGCCTTTGTAATCCTTTGTAATCCTTTATACAGGTTCCTCATTATTCTATCTTTCAGACCACCTCTAAGAGAGATCAGTATGGGTCTAGATTTTCCAGATTCTGATTCTCCTTCATACCTGCCTAGCCTTCTTATCTCTTCAATATCACTATCATAACAAGTTAAGCCTATTTCACTGCACAAATTGGTAAACACAAGCCTGTCATGGCGAATCTTCTCGGACCTAATCGCTAGATCCATGCCTCCTACCATTTCCTCAGGGACTCCATAAATGACAAGGTTATCCTTCCTGTCCATTCTACCCTGGACTTCTCTTGTCGTCTTTTCCAGTATTGTCTTGTCATCATACCCAGTACCTGCTCTGCCATCGCATTTTTGCAAAATGTCACTGTATGAATTAGCAAAGTCTTCTTTCACTTTTGTAGATACCACCTCCCTCACTTCTTTCTGCCACTTCCCTTGTCCTTCACTCATTTTCCTTTCCACTAGTTTACAAATATCATTATACATCTCGCCTCTGAATCCCTGGAGCTCCTGCTTCACTACAATGTCCACTTCTGACTTGATTTCAATATTCACATTTTGATTTATCTTAACAATATCTTCCGTCACTTCACTGATTTTTTCATTGGTCCTAACTTCCAAGGCATCCATACGTTTTTCGACCTCATCTTGTCTCTTTGATATGGAGGTAATCTGTTTAACAAATTTACCAACTACAGCATTACATTTTGAACAATACCAGTGGATAGATCCCTCTTCGTTCCTCTTCAAAAATTCATACACAGGTTCACATATACCATCACACATTATGTGGTGCCACATGTCACATAAATGACATTCCAGTACATGATCATCATCACTAATCTGGCCTTTGCAATTTGGGCAGACCTCTTTGTTGTCAAACTTGTCTTCCGCATGACCGCCGACGCCATCTTGTATCCCTTCAGTCCGCTGACAGCCGTTCCCCCCAACTGCCCCGTCCCTATCTTGTCCAGTTTCCATACTTGAAGCTCTTGTTTTCACTGCCCTAGCTGTTGTAGGCACTCTTGATGCACTCATATTTGTTATTAATTAGTATTCAGCACTCAATTTGGTTTCCAGAGACAAAAACAGGTAAGATAACGGACGGAACAACTGGAGCAACGATTAAACTGTATGTAAACGCTATTGCCACTGAAATTATCAGTGTAGATGTGAGCTGCTACGGTGCTGAACTCTCGTATTATCTTAATTGTACTCAGTTCATCAAGATCTCTGAATAACGACGTAGAAGATAACTTACCCGTAGGAGTTTTCGTTAAAATCTCTGCGGTAGCCGATATGACGTCATGTCGTTTATCGTAGCACTAATTCCTGGTGTAAGCTTACATCTATATTTTAATCTATTTCCTCCCTTCTCTTGCCAACCTCTCAACTGGCTTTCATATAAGTCTTAATATGTCAAGACTATGCAACAGGGTATAAGTGTATACATGCATAAATAACGGAAAATAAATACCAATGTCGGAGCTAATTCTGGACACGTCTTCTCGTCTTAGCAGGTGTGTGTGTGTCATTCGTCAATTGTCACCATTGGGAAACACATAAGGTAGGTTAGGTTCACACTTTAGGTTACAAAATATGTTAAGCTTATTAATTTTTATATTGATTCTAATTCTCTATGAAGAGATTAATATTTCCTCTTTAACATTTCTATCTTTCCTCTTTGTCTTTTAACACAAAATCATATAAATCATTATTGACGTTCTCAATATCACTATTATCAAATAACAACATTTATAGTATAGTAACAGTGTCTTCTTGACAGGGTCGCTGGATTCGTTTAAAATCCAATATTGGTAATAAATATTGGACTCGAAACTGAGCGCGCGCTAATGTGCTGCGAGCAACAAGCACTAAACGAATAGAAAATATCCTTAAAAGAACAAGAACCTGTATAGTTATTAGTGGAACTGTGAAATTAAGAAAAAGCATGTGCTTCACAACGAAACAAGAACAGTGGAAAGTACGTATACAGTTTTTTGTATAATTATGCATAAAAATGGCCATATATCAATAGCAGCACCACAATATAAAAACAGATACATGAAGTGAAATCATCTCCATATGGGGAAAACGATTTACAAGATTGAAACAGCAAGTTGAAAAACCTCAGCATGTACAAAATCACAAACAAACCCACTACCAAACCAAAACTGCATGAATAACAACCACGAAATTCCTCAAAGTGTTTCCAATCAAACTGATTCAAGTTTATAGTTGCCAAGAACGCAATTTCGCCTAAAATATGCATCTTGCTTATGAACACTACATATATATATATATATATATATATTATATATATATATATATTTGCACGGACAACGAAGGCTGTAAAATTGAAACTTGAATTGATTTTATTTAATTAGTTTGAATTGATTTCATCATCTGTTGCGTCTTTAAGAAATTACTCACTCTCATTAGTCATTAATATTAATTATATCTGGTTTTCCATATAAATACGATCCATTCCTATTAGCACCATCTCAAATATGACAAAAAATATATATATATCGACGTGGATAGAGGATAAGAATGAATGCGAAGAAAAGTTTAAAAAGAGTTAAGAACTATGATGAAGTTTGGAGTGTGACAGAACTCAAATGCGATATAACTTGGGTGCGTTGAATTTATATATATATATATATATATATATATATATATATATATATATATATATATATATATATATATATATATGCAGAGTCCACTAGGCAAAAGGAAAAACACACGGAGTCCCGAGCGCTTTCGTGATATATTCACATTATCAAGGAGTACAGTTTTTTTTTTTGTACTCATTGGCTGCGCAAACAGCGGCCTACGGCCGCAGCTTTCCGCGCTCTAATCCCTCGTTTTCCCCTTCGGCCTCGGGGCGGAACCCCAACACGGGATCCCCAGCACGAAGAAGAACGCGAGGAAAAAGAACGCGAAGAAGAACGCGAAGAACACGAAGTAGAATGCGAAGAAGAACGCGAAGAAGAACGCGAAGAAGAATGCGAAGAAGAACGCGAAGAAGAACAAGAAGAAAAACGCGAAGAAGAACGCGAGGAAGAAGAAGAAGAAGAATACCACCTGACCCCGACTTACCCAAGCGCTTTTTCAAGAATATTTTTAGAACAAAGTGTCACCGTAATACCACCTGTCCCCGACTTCCACAGCGTTTTTTAGAGGAAACACAAAGGCAAAAGCCGACAAGACTGTGAGAATCAACACCGCGTGAGATGGAAACCTTTATTGGTACGACGTTTCGCTTGTTACAGCTTTCTCAAGTACAGGCATATGGCAAACACTCTGAATACATATAGGCCGACGGGGAAGGAACTGGGAGAGGTTATCAGGTGGTAGGTGGAGGGGCGGAGGGGGGGTGAGAAGGGGACGGGTGGGACTTGGTGGAGATAAAGGAGGACATTTCGGACAGTTTGTTGAAGTGGACTAAGGGGGACATTTCATACATTTGTATAATGCGGGTAACAGATGGATGATAGGAGGGGCGATGTTGAACATGCCTCTGTTCTGCTCAATGGTTTTGAAGCTTTGAATGGCGGCCGCTTCCAGGCATTTCCTCCTCACCCTGTCTGGTTCACTAAAAAGAAGCTCTGCGTTATCCCAATCCATCAGGTGGTCGTTGGTGTTCCGGTGGATAACACAGGCGTTGGTGGTGATGTTGTTCCGGGAATCGTAGCGATGCTCCCGGATCCGGGTCTTCAGGTCACGGGAGGTCTCGCCGATATATACTTTATCACATCCAGCACAGGGTATGCGGTAGACACCAGCGTTTTTTCCCCACATCTCGTCCTGGCTGTCACTCCTTCTAGAGAGCTCTTTGATAGTCCTGCTGGACTGGCCCACTACCTGAATGTTGCAACGCCCAAGTGTCCGGGTGAGGGTGGTGGTGACGCTGCTAACTGGACCTTTCGTTGGTTCCCGCCCTTCCATTATTTTGAGTGCCTTTTTCTTGCACTGTTGGATGATGCACTCTGGATATTTTAATTTCTGAAAGACCTCCTTTATGTGCCTAAACTCGTCCTCTAAGAATTCAGGGCTACAAATTCTGAGAGCTCTGAGGTAGAAACATATAACTACACCTTTCTTAATACTGAGGTCATGGTGGGAAAGGAAGTGAGTCAAATCGTCCTTATTGGTTGGTTTCCTGTAGACTGTAAATTTTAAAAGATTATCATGCTTGATAAGGGTATCCAAAAATGGAAGGGAATCGTTGACTTCTTCCTCCAAGGTGAACTGGATGGATAGCTTAACCTCGTTCAGTGCCGCTTGGAGTTTGGGGATGTCAAACCGTCTGGGGGGAAATTAGAAGTATGTCATCCACATAGCGAAGCCATACTACGTTGCCAGGAACGATATCTAAGAAAGGCCCTGCTTCCAGAAATTCCATGAACAGGTTGGCAAGGACAGCGCTCAAAGGAGAGCCCATGGCCATGCCAAACCTTTGGTGGAAGTATATATATATATATATATATATATATATATATATATATATATATATATATATATATATATATATATATATATATATATATATATATATATATATATATATCTACTTACTATAAAGCGCGGAGTTTTCTCAAATTGTCAGTTTTCACAAAACCATAGTGAGCTTGAGCGAAAACGGAAAGGGGTCCGGCGTTTTTGGGCCACGTCACGTAAGGTTTTATTACATGTACGTTGTTTAAGATCATTTTTTTTGTATCTTAGGCACCATGTCCGCCAGGGAACCCGACGCTAACAAGAAAAGGCGCCTTCGCCACTTTTGGAAATGGATTACGGTTAACCGGAAAAAATAAAAACAGAACTGCAGAATGACAAGAACCTGCATGCCCAGTTACGTAACGAACACACAAAAGCTTTCCCGGATCTGTACAGAGACGTTAAAAGCTTCCGTGCCAACGCATCTGTTCGAGAATTCCAACGAAAAGTGCTTAAATTCAACGAGACGCTACGAGAAGTTGAAGATTTCGAGTATTCCGACGAAATGTTTGACAATTTTGAACTTTTTGACGGAGAAATTGAAGACAGCGTTTATAAAAAAAATTCTCGAAACATTATTTCGTCGGGTATAAAAACTTTGTGAAATCGGGCGGAAAACCCGACCACAAAACATATCAAATGTATTATCTAGAGAAGGCCTTCAAAACGTTCAACCATGCAAAACGAAGAAACAAATATGCCATCAGAAAAGCCATGAAAGACTCCCGTGACCAAAGGAGACTGAATAAAATCCATCAAGACGAGGAAAAGGCGAAGCAAAGAATAGAAGAACGAGAGAGACTTGCAAAAGAGAAAGAAGAAAAGCGGTTAATTGAGGAAAAATTGGCTCTAGAGAAAAAAAAAATCGTCTAAAAGAAAAGCGGGAGAAAGTAAATGATAGTTACGAGTTAAAACCAGCCCGTAATTGTGTTTACCAAGAGCTTTTTTACAAGCACCTAAGAAGAGAAGAGGAATTGCCTGTAGTGCCCACAGTTGCCGAAAACGAGGACACCGTCCTGGCAGAAGAGGAATCGTAACAAGGAAAGGTTGTCATTCCGAAGGATATCTACCCCATCTCCGAAGAAGAAGCCGTCAAAATTATTTTGCCCAGCTATTCTCACGACGAAAACAGTAACGAAATTGAGGAAAGTTTAGGGGACAAGTTGGAAGACGTCAAGGAAAAGTTGGAAGAAAAGATGGAAGAAAAATTTGCAAAAATGTGTGTGTGTGTGTTTATGTATGTATCTATGTGTGTGCATGTGTGCGCGTGTGTGTATTATCGTGTATAGATGTTCCAAAAATCACATGTGGAAGAAGACTACTAAGAGCGCAGCGAGCGGCGCCGCAGGCCAAGCACCCGTGGCTGAGCCACGGCCGGCGTCAGCCGGATGCTTGTATATATAAATTCCACTACAATAACGTTTTGTAACCTATTATAAAGTATTTTTATATTATCGGTATTAAAGCAATGATTGGTATTAACTAAAAATGTTTATTAGCATAATCATTAATACAGTGTAATTTTGTAGTTTGAAATTATTTTTAAATGGTCTCTTCTACTCCAGCAGTAAACATTCACCGACCCCCTGATTATTCATCGACCCCCTTTCGACCCCTTGGCTATTCATTGACCCCTTGGATGTTCCGATCGACCCCTGCGGGGTCGATATCGACCACTTTGAGAATCCCTGGTCTATATACTTTGGGAATACTATTGTCGCCTGGCCACGCCCCGATTCGTTGCATAGTCTATCTCAGATAGGCTATGCATATATGTAACACATTACAGATAGGCTATCTGTAATGTGTGACATTTCTAAAACGGGTTACAGATGATTTGAGGCGTGGGTCATATATAATGAAAACAGTTGAACTTGCATAACGCCGCAATAATACACATATATTGTCCTCATTTCAGATGGTAGGGCTAGCGCTGATGGCTGACAAATTTTTAGACATGGCCATTAAAAATTCCACTTGATAAAATTATTGTAATGAGTGTTTTAAATGTTAAATTTTCTCATTTCAGTTGGGGGGGGGGCTAATGGGGGGCTGACTACTTTTTTGGGGAGGCTAAAGTCCCCCCCCCCCCCCAATTCCTCCCTAGGCGCCGCCACTGGATATGACATAATTAGTTTTGTTATTTTTTCTTGAACCTTAGCTAAATTATTGCTTTGATTTGTTAGTCTACACCAGGGATGGGGAACCTTTTTGTGCTTGAAGGCCACCTTGCAATTCATCGCCCCACATAGAGGCCGAACGGAACAAATTCTTAATATCTTTTTTCAATTATTTTATCCCTTTTTAGGGGACGGTGTAAGTTTTCCACCCCCCTCCCTAAAAATTCAGTTTAAAAATACTTTTTTAATTTAAAAAATATACATATGTATAGAATTCTTAAATGATTTTTTACCCATTTTTTTTTTTTTTTTAATTTCGAAGTGGGCGCAGAATTTACACTTGACCTTTTTTTTTTTTTTAATTATACCCTTTGTTTTTAATTATACCCTTATAAGTTTCAGGTGTTTAATGATTTCAGACTTAAAGATATTCAAGGTCTTTAAAAAGAATAATATGTACATCAAAGGCCGCAGAAGGCCGCACTTGATGGCCCGGAAGGCCGCATACGGCCTTAACCCATTCAACTCCGATGACAAGATGTCTTGTCATTTGGTCAAATAAAACAAAAAATCATAAAACACCAAAATGTTTGATCAAACACCAGAAAAATATGACGTCAATCCTCGCTTCGCTCGCAGCGAAGCGAGGACTGACGTCATATTTTTCTGGTGTTTGATAAAACATTTTGGTGTTTTATGATTTTTTGTTTTATTTGACCAAATGACAAGACATCTTGTCATCGGAGTTGAATGGGTTAAGGCCGCTTGTTTCCCGACCTCTGGTCTACACTAATGAGCAACGGCTCATATTTTTTATCGAAAACAGTTTCTTGTTATATGGCAAGATTAGAAATATAAATAAACAGTGCAGAATAATACTGAAACACGAGAAATAAAGACAGGCAGGAAAATATCATGCACACAATAAAAAAAAATCTCGCTTTATAATGTTAGGGTTGCAGTTTTTCTCTTTCCCCATATTTTCTTAGCATGCCAAATGCATGATATACTATTATCATGTCGTGGTTCATTAGTAGAAATACTTGGTGAAAGATATGTTTGAAATAATTTATGTAGTACTTTGCAAAGTGTACTATAAACTCGGTCTGTCCACCTTATTGAAATTTACGTTATGATGTCACGTCGCCTAGAGATTCATGTGGACTTGAGGCGAGCGGGGTCGGCTTTCAGCGACAAACCATACACATCGTGCTAATATTTCTCGTGTGGGATAGAACACTTTTGTTGGCATGGTTGTCTGGGAGCATGTGTTTTGTCTTATGAATCTTTCTGATTTTCGCGATTTGCATGTTGTTATAGTTATAAGATCCATTTGTCACTGAGAGCCTCTCTTGTCAACTGGCCTATTAGAGAGTACAGTGTGATGACACACACTGGAGAGAAGTCCTTCAAGTGTGACCTGTGCAATGCGGCTTTTTCACAAAATACTCTCAAATATCATGTAATGAACCACAATGGAGAGAAGCCTTTCAAGTGTGACCTGTGCGATGCAGCTTACTTAGGAAAGAGTGCTCTCAAATATCATGTGATGACCCACACTGGAGAGAAGCCCTTCAAGTGTGACCTGTGCAAAGCAGCTTTTTCACAAAAGAATACTATCAAAAATCATGTGATGACCCACACTGGAGAGAAGCCTTTCAAGTGTGACCTGTGCGATGTAGCTTACTCAGAAAAGAGCGCTCTCAAATATCATGTGATGACCCACACTGGAGAGAAGCCTTTCAAGTGTGGCCTGTGCGATGCAGCTTTCCCAAGAATGACTGGTCTCAAACATCATGTGATGTTCCTCACTGGAGAGAAGCCTTTCAAATGTGTCATGTGTGATGCAGCTTTCTCACGTTATTATGTTTTTAAATATCACATGATGACCCACACTGGAGAGAAGCCTTTCAAGTGTGACCTATGCGATGCAGCTTTCACTCAAAAGAATGGTCTCAGTTGTCACATGACGACCCACACTGGAGAGAATCCTTTCAAGTGTATCCTTTGCGATGCAGCTTTTTCAAGAAAGTGTAATCTCAAAGAACACATGAAGACCCATGGTGGAGAAAAGCCTTTCAAGTGTGACCTGTGTGATGCTGCTTTCTCACAGAAGCAATCTCTCAAACGGCACGTGATGAGCCACACTGGAGAGAAGCCTTTCAAGTGTGACCAATGTGATACAGCTTTCTCAAGAAAGAATCGTCTTAATCGACACATGGCGACCCACAATGGAGAGGCAATTCAAATGTGACCTGTGTGATACACCTTTTGCATAAGGAAAAGTAATCTAAGATGTCATGTGGTGAACCATAGAGGAAAGAAGCCTTTTCATGAAGGACTTGTTTCAAATGTCACATTGTCATTCACACTTCCTCACGAAAGGTTGATCTCAAGTACTGCATTATAACCTATGCTGGTGAGAGGTCCCTCCAGTGTGACTTGAGTGATTTAACTTCTCTGTGTGATGGTGTGTTCAACTATTAAGTATTGACCCACTGTTATAGACCTGTTTGACTGATTCATCACACACAAATACTGTCAGTTGTAAATTTTGGTTGACTCTCGTTTGTGCAGTTGAGTGACCTTTGATTGGCCTGTTGTGTAATTGCATTTTTGCTTGTTTGTAATTAAAGTCTTGAATGTTCCATTAAGTGCACGAATGTTGTTATTGTAATTATGGAAAGCCATCAAGAATGTTAGAAAGTGACATGACTGGTGGCTATAGATACCTGCATATCATGGCGTATACAGTTCTGTTTACTTTAGCATTGTGGAAGGTTGTCTGGAATATACACCATTGTTACTTGTAATTTGTTACTGTAAATATAACTATGTGAATATATTCAACAGTGTTTTATTGGATCACTGAATATACAACACCCACAGTTTAATGGAGTCTTCTCAGTTGTGATATCAGATGGCATATGATTCTTGCTCATTGTTGTTGAAGAATAAATCCATGATGTTAGATGAGTGGTTTGTTTTTATTAACTGAGCCAGGAAAAATTTGTACTTTCTAGTAGTAGCTTTGATTGTATTTGTTTATCTTAAGTACCTCCTGAGAAAGAATTTCATGGTCAAATAGTTTCTGAAATATATTAAGACACCACAACTTCTAGTGCATTTGTCCATGCAGTATGAAGTGTAGTTGTTAATTGATTTTTCAGCATATAACACATCCTTCTTTGAGTCTTTGGGCAACGTGCATTGAAGCTTCCTCAATGGTGAGCTTTTTTTAGAAAGACTTTACCATGCTTATTATTATGTATTATTGTTATTATTTTTATTCATATTTGTTATTATCATAATTACTATTATTTGTGTACTATTTTATGCATGTAATATATGGAAAAAGCTGGACTTAGGAACCATGATTAAAAAAAGTAAAAAGCACTGGATTCAGAAACAGGTAATTTAATCCCGACATTTCGAACCCCCTCTGGGGATTATCCTCAGGGGTTACAATGGAGAGGCAGTTAATTCTCCTTTATATATAAAAAAGCAATACATGTGGTATACTTGGCGGTCCACTGTTATCATGGACAAAGAAGACTACGAGACAAAGTTCACCACTCTGCTCGAGGACACTGAAACTGTAGAAAAATGTTGAAGGGGAATTGAGAAAGCTAAAAGAAAAACAATTATGGAAAAGGGGTGGAACAAGACGAGGCCAGGGGATTCCATCATTCCCTAGTTTTATGGATTACCTAAGGTGCACAATGACAGAACACCTTTGAAACCCATTATTGCCTTCAGTGGGTCCCCCCATACAACTTAGCATTGATGATGACCAAATAAGTCAAGCCAGAGAATAGGCTGAGAAAGGTATTCCAGGCCAATGGGTACCCAATTCAAGTGGTGAAGAGGTGGATGGCACCACAAAGGGAAAGCGACTGAAGTGCGATACCACAGACAACAAGGGTGATGATCCCTTATGTGAAGGAATTTTTTGAGATTATGGCAAGACTGCTTCGGAGATGTGGGGTCAATGTGGCACATAAACCAAGCAACACCTTGCACATTGCTCTCATGAAGGTCAAAGATGGAGAGTGCAAGGAGGGCCAAACAGAGGCAGTCTATGAGGTGAAGTGTATGGACTGCAACACGCACTACATTGGTGAGACAGGGAAAAAGCTGGCCATGAGACTCCAAGAACACTGCAGAGCAGTGAACAGGAGGGAACACAGTTCGGCGATATTCAAATATGACTTTGATTGGGAGGGTGCAGAGGTTTTGTACAAAATCAACAAGGTAGCAGGCTGTTTTTGGATGTGTGGGCTTGTGACAAAAACATAAACGGATCCACCACACTTACTTGATACTTGATGTGAAGATTCGATGCTGAGCTCCGTCTTGCATGACGCTCTGCTCAGCTGAAAACGATTATACTAGCAACCAAAATCCGTCCTCATTGACATGCTGTCCGTGTCATAGCACTCAGTGAACAAATATGCCTTTAGTTCTTTCTTGAAGGTTATGTACTTCTCGGATGTCCTCACGCGTTCGGGTAATTTATTATATAACCTTGGAGCACTATTCACAAAGGCTTTACGACCCATTTCGGTGTTGAATCTTGGCTCATTTAGCCTGTCTAATTGAACATTATGCCTTAACGTCAAGTCGGAAGCTGTACTGAAGTCACTAAGCAATTCTTTGAGGTAGACTGGTTTTCCAAATTTAATCGCTTGATATACCAGCGTGCATATTTTATAAATGATCCTCGTTTTAATAGGCAACCAGTGTAAGCTTATCAGTACGGGAGTTATTCTCTCACGGCTCTTTAAACCCACTATCATCCTCGCAGCTCTGTTCATAACTAATTGTAGTTTCCTCAATAAGTGGTTAGGCAGTCCATAATACAGCGAGTTGCAATAATCAAGCCTACTTATCACGTAGTTATGAACAAGCATTTTGACAGTTTCTTTATCCAGATATTTCCTTACAAAGGTTATGTTTCTCAGGTGATAACTAGCCACTCTAACCACATGATGCACCTGACTCACAAGATTTACATTTCTGTCTATGATCACTACCAGATTCTTAATATTGTCTCCCACAGTCATCGAGACACCATTTATGTGCAACCTTGGAATGTTTAGCCTTACCAAATCAATTTCTTTCCCAACTATCAGGCACTCTGTCTTGTTTTCATTAAGTTTTAGTTGTTTGAGTTTCATCCAGTTTCTAATGTCATACATTAAGTCATTCAGCACTGTCTCTATGCTATGCACATTGTTCACTGCCATATAGAATTGTGTATCATCCGCAAATAGTTTAAAACTGACCCCATGTCTATTCAGTAGATCAGAGAGCCCTCTAGTATATATGCAAAACAAAATTGGACCGAGGACACTTCCCTGCGGAACCCCTCTCACTAGCTCCTTTGGGCTTGAAAGTGATTCACCAACTTGTACTTGATATGTTCTCATCTCAAGGAAACTTTTGAAGTACCTCAGTGCCCTCCCTTCTATACCTATGGTCCTTCAGTCTTGCAATAATATAGAATGCACCACTGTATCAAAAGCAGCACTAAGATCAAGTAGAATCAATACACCACATTTTCCTTCATCCATTAACATTCTCATATCATTTACTACCGAACGCAGCGCTGTTTCCGTAGAATGTAGTTTACGGTAGGCGGATTGACTCTCAGGAAGAGCATGTACTAATTCAAGGTGAGTGTTCAGTTGTTCGAGGATAACATTTTCAATAATTTTTGACAGGAATGTCAGATTGGAGACGGGCCGGTAGGAATTTAAGGATTGGCTATCAAGACTACCCTTCACTATCGGCTTAACCCCTTCCATACGGTGCCGCACACGTAGACCTCATGAGGAGCAAGTGGATTCGCGACGCTGCCATATCGGCGTCTTGATTATATTTATTGTAGTCGCCCCTGTGTTTTTACATTCTCCCAAATGTACCCTGAATCCCATTCTCTGTGGTTTTCAAAATTCGCGGGTGTAAGAGCGAACGATCGATATAAGCGGTGACTATATTTTATGATGCGAATATTATTACGACACGTCGTACGGCTGGCATTGGCTGCTGCCCGCGAGAAGTGGTTAACAATCGCTCTTTTCTCAGAGAATGGAAAAGTATTTTTTTCAATGCTAAGATTAACTAAATCTTTGATAACACTTACAAAGTCTTCAAAATTCTCACTACACTCAATGTCACTTATCAGGATGGGATCATTGCTACAATATGTCGACCGTGCTCTACGCATTATGGATTTCACCACTCCCAGATTTACTGGTCTAAAAGATAGCAGTCTTGGTTCATTTATGTCTCATTTGTATCATCCTGAAAATTCGCCACAATATTTTTCACCTTATTGTCAAAGAATTCTACGAATTTATCTGCAAGGGCACTGTCACCCTCTGGTAATTTGACTTTATTTTTTGTACCAGTGAGATTATCTAATATTGTATATAACTTATGAATGTCATTTCGTGCTTCAATAGTCTTAGACCTATAAAATTTACGTTTCCTTTCTATGATCAGCCTTCTCTCATGGTTTCTTGCAATTTCTGGTGACTTGTCTGTGTGGTGTGCAGTGTTACTGTGGTGTACAGTATTAATGTTTTGTATGCAGTATGAGTGCATAGTATGGTGGATGGCTGTGTGGTTGCATCACTACGTTGTGGTGTGTAGTATGATTGTGTAAACTGCTTTTTTCAAAGTCTAGATAACGATGGCTTCCTTGGGCAAGAAAATGCACAGCGAGTCTTACATCAAATTTGGCCTCACATCTATTAACAAGCAAGGCAAGGATTTGCCGCAGTGTGTGATCGGCCAAAAAGTTCTTTCAGAAGGATCCATGAAACCTAGTCTTCTCAAGCGACACCTATCCAGCTGTCATCCTGAACTTTCTGATAAAGACCAGTCCTATTTTGAGAGAAAGGCACTTGTTCTCAAGCGTATCAGATTTGATCATACCGGTCAGGTACATGATCAAAATGGAGCTAGCCTCCGTGCTTCATATATGGTTACCTTGAGAGTTGCACAAAATAAAGATCCCCATACAATAGTTGAAACTTTTGTCTTACCATGCTGCAAAGATAATGTTAGCTGCTTCTTCGGGGGAGAATGCAGCACAGAAGCTAAACACCTTGCCATCGTCAAATGATACTGTGCATCGAAGAATATGTAACTTATCAGAGGACTTACCGGTGAAGAGATGGGGTGAGGATTTGAGTTCGCATGCAGGACGAGACTTGTATAGTAACTTACTGGAAAGTGACTTCCACCAAGGCGTAAACAGGGCTACTCGAGGGAATAATATCCTTGACCTAATATTTTCTACAACAGAGAATCTTGTAAACGAAGTAAATGTCGGCCCAATATTCAGCACTGGCGATCAAAATTAGAATGGAAGCCAATTTATCTAAGACTAGCAAAGAAAAAGTACCCGATTTCCGTAAAGCTAATTTTGATATACTCCGATCATTACTAGAAAACTTAGACTGGTGTACAACTTCGAACGAGATTGATATTGATAAAGCGTGGGAAAATTTCACCACGGAGCTAAACAATGCTGTAAATCTCTGTGTTCCCTATCGTGAGAGACGTCCGGCAACAAATAAACCAAAGTGGTGGAATAGGGAAATTAGCAGAGGTGGGCGCGCGAACCTTTTTTTGGGGTCCGAATCCGAACCCGAATCTTCGCCTGTTTTGGGTTCCGAACCTCCGAATAACGAACCCGATTTTCAAAATTTCGGTGCGAACATTTATTCCGAACATTTGTCCACGAACCTCCGAATCTTTAAAAGATAGCAAAGCGAACCTTAATTCCGATACCTTCCGAACATTTCCAAACCTAAATTTTACTCATTCCGAATCTCCGAATCTAAATTTAAAGCTTTCCGATTAAAAAAAGTGTTTTTTTAAGATATCTACATTATTTATTAAACAAATTATTACTAGAAAAACAAATTATTAATACAAGACAGTAAAAAGTAAAAACAAAAGTTCACAAAACAAAACAGTAAAAACATTTAAAACATAAATTCACAATACTTCAGTCTTCACTCTTCACAGATTCACTCTAACTTGTCGGCCCTCTCTCTCTCCCTCTTAACCAACTTCAAGTTCTCTTCATGAAGGTCAGGTTCTCAAAGTTCAGATTGGTCAGAGAGGCTCGGTTTGGCCTCAAAATGTCCGAGTCGAAGCTGAAGAGTCGTTCAGCTGAGGCAGACGAGGGCAGGGGAGTGTTATTCTTGATGAAACAGTTCACCCAGTGCTGTCTGTGCTCCTTGGGGAAGTTTGCCGGGGAGATCTTCTTGATGCTTGTGCCGAGAATGGCGCCCCAAGTGTCTACTTCCTTGCCGACCTCCTCCTCCATGTTGGCCACCACCACAGGCTCCTCCTCGTCCTCAAGAAGAAAGGCAAACTCGTCGTGCTCGCTGGTGTGGCTGGCCACAGACTGTGGCCTGGAGGTGGGCTGGCTGGAGGCGGAGGCCACATCCCCCTCCTTGGACCTGATTTGGGCCACAAGGTCCGACACCATCTTGTCCCTCACCAGGTTGTACAAGTCAGGATTTGTCCTGAATATGTACTTGACCATCTTTAGACGGAACCTGGGGTGGAAGGCAGTCGCAAGGAGCTTCTCCTGGTCCTCAAACATGTGTTGAAACCTGAAAAAAATTAAGATACGAGTTAATTTATTAATGATTATTATTTTTTTCATTTCAATTACTATAAAACACTATATTACTTTATTATTTATATAATTATATTATATTATTATTGTTATATCATATCAAAATATTAAAAATATCCACCTTTCAGTGAAGCCCTTTTTGTCTCTGCCATGGTGCTCCTGTGTCCCCAGGAGGTAGGTGACGAGGGGCTTGGCATGCTTGATGCTGTTGTCGTCCCTAAACAGGTTCAAGTCCCTCTGGAGCACCATCAAGTTGGGAAGGAAGTTCCCCATGTAGGCATGCTGGTCTGACTGCATTTTGTCCAAAGCATTGGCAACTGGGGCCATAACTTTGACGTACTCGGCGATGACCTCGTTGTCCTCGTCAACAAAGGCGGGGATCGGGTTGGGGCGCATGCTGGTACAGAGATCATTGATCTGTTTACGGGTGTCCAGGTCCAGCAGGCCAGAAAGCATCTTATAGCTGTCATAGCTGGAGTTCCACCTCGTCGCGCCAGGGACTTTAAGTTTTTTGAAGATAGCATCCTTTATCTCGTTGGCTGCGACAGTTCGGCGGCCCTGGGCATTCCACAAAGACTGTGCCCTGGCAGCCGACCTTCTGAAGATATTCCTGCCACCATGGTTCCATTGTGGGACCTGAAACAAGAATATTTATCATTTAATATTTTATTACAATTCACAAATTAAAAACTAATAAATAATAATTTACATCTTTTTAGTTTTTACCAAAAGAACAATAAATTATTTAATATCTATAAATCATTAATTTATTAAATAATTTTTTTTTATTATACTCACTTTGGAAACATCCTCAGACGCCAGGAGGTTCAGAGTGTGTGCACCACACCTCTGGTGTTTAGGCAGACTAACCTCGGCTTCGTCAGCCTGGTCCAGGGCCTCCTCCATAGATATGGCCTGAGGCTCGTCAGCCAGCTCTTCGTCAGGCTTGTCCTCGCCAGGTTGTATGACGACGTCCTCTTGTGCAAAGTTGACAAATGCAC
Source organism: Oratosquilla oratoria (assembly GCF_046742065.1). Lineage (NCBI taxonomy): Eukaryota > Metazoa > Arthropoda > Malacostraca > Stomatopoda > Squillidae > Oratosquilla > Oratosquilla oratoria. The sequence continues at coordinate 24,516,780 of NC_134788.1, read as the reverse complement.
TTATATAGTTTGTGCCACTGTCTGTGGTCGTGCAGATAATCTTGCTGTTGATGCTGAAGTCCTCATGCAGCTTGCTCAAGGACCTCGCCAAGTACTTGGCTGTCTGGCTCTCCTTCACCTCCTTCATGCCCAAGACTGCAGTCGTCCTCTCCAGGGTGGCCTTGTCCAACCACGAGACTGTGGAGCCTATGAAGGCCCGGTTGTGGCTCGACCAGCTGTCGGCACTGGTGGCCAGGTAGTCCTGCTTGGACATGATCTGGGTGAGCTCATTTTTGGCCCTGGCTCTCATATGCTTGATGTCGTCGCCAAGCTTTTTCCTGGACGGCAGCTTGAACTGAGGGTTCAGGTAGTTGAGGACAGCGGCGGCGCCAGGAATTTTTAGTTGGGGAGGCTAAGGGTGGGCTGAGCAAATTTGT
>NC_134788.1:24506364-24511364 GCF_046742065.1 Oratosquilla oratoria | reverse complement strand
GTGTTATATAGACTTGCCACAAGTATACAAGGAACGGTATGAGCCTACATGCAGTATATATCACATAGATTCAACAAAAACCCACTGTGTTGGATAAGAAGAAATGAAATAAATGAATTCCATATATTTCGATCACGGACTGTGATCCTCTTCAGTGGAATACAGAAAGGTAGAGCAAAAGGCATGTCTTATATACAATAAAAATAAGGGACAAGGGTAGGACTCAGGTAGCGTCTAGTGCTTTGCGGGGCAGGTCACCCGCCTTCACCAACGATGGTAACAATTTGTTGACTGCCCAGGTGGTAATGCAGTCAGGTGACCACTGCCCATATGATATATTAAAATTTGGAAATTTGTTAATCAAGGATGATTCTATTATTTTTCTTTTAAAACTGCATTTTGAATTAAAGATAATCTTTGCCTCATTCCAATCCATATGATGGCCTTCCTTGTCTACATGTTGGAAGAGAGCGGAATTATGTTGTGCGTATTTAATTGAATTTTTATGTTCTTGCATCCTAGTATATAAATCTCTATCTGTTTGTCCCCAATATACATTGTTACAATCAGAGCAATGGATTTTATACAAACCTTGATGTATTTCTTCTCTAGGTCTTTGATGTACATTGACTATTTTCTTTAACAAATTATTGGGATAACTAAAAACAATTTTAATATCTTCCTGTGGAAGAAATTGAGAAATGTCATTTAAGGACCTATTATAAGGCAATTTAATACAGTTTTTGTCCCAACTGAAGTTCTTACTGGAATGGGAAGTGGATCCAAAGTAACTAGTTTTGGCTTTACTTAGGGCTCTATTTAGAAACCAATCAGGATACCCTATTCTTTTTAATTGATTCCTGATGGTTGTTATCTCCATTTCCAAATAATGTGGACTACATAATCTAAGTGCCCTCAGGAAAAGACCTGAGGCAACACTATATTTAATTTTATCAGGATGGTGACTGAAAAAGTGCACATAACTCCCCGTATGTGTGGGCTTTCTGTACACTGTGAAAGACAATGGGTCCTGATGCCGTATTAATAGGATATCTAAAAATGGTAGTCTATTATCCACCTCCCATTCAACTTTGAATTTAATATTAGTGGCTAAGTTGTTTAGTTGTTCAAAGAAAGCATCAAAAGATCCCCATTCGTCATCCCAAATCGTAAAGATGTCGTCCACATACCTGTACCAAAACATTCCTTGTGACTTAATGTCTTGTAAAAGCACTGTCTCGAAATACTCCATATATAGGTTAGCTAACACTGGGGAGAGATTGGATCCCATTGAACATCCGAACTGCTGTTTATAATATTGATCTTTAAATGAGAAAGTATTTGTGTTAGCACATAATTCCGTTAATTTAATGATTTTGCTGACAGAGATTGGTAGTTGGTCCCGATAAATCATTAAATTAACGGAATTATGTGCTAACACAAATACTTTCTCATTTAAAGATCAATATTATAAACAGCAGTTCGGATGTTCAATGGGATCCAATCTCTCCCCAGTGTTAGCTAACCTATATATGGAGTATTTCGAGACAGTGCTTTTACAAGACATTAAGCCACAAGGAATGTTTTGGTACAGGTATGTGGACGACATCTTTACGATTTGGGATGACGAATGGGGATCTTTTGATGCTTTCTTTGAAGAACTAAACAACTTAGCCACTAATAATAAATTCAAAGTTGAATGGGAGGTGGATAATAGACTACCATTTTTAGATATCCTATTAATACGGCATCAGGACCAATTGTCTTTCACAGTGTACAGAAAGCCCACACATACGGGGAGTTATGTGCACTTTTTCAGTCACCATCCTGATAAAATTAAATATAGTGTTGCCTCAGGTCTTTTCCTGAGGGCACTTAGATTATGTAGTCCACATTATTTGGAAATGGAGATAACAACCATCAGGAATCAATTAAAAAGAATAGGGTATCCTGATTGGTTTCTAAATAGAGCCCTAAGTAAAGCCAAAACTAGTTACTTTGGATCCACTTCCCATTCCAGTAAGAACTTCAGTTGGGACAAAAACTGTATTAAATTGCCTTATAATAGGTCCTTAAATGACATTTCTCAATTTCTTCCACAGGAAGATATTAAAATTGTTTTTAGTTATCCCAATAATTTGTTTAAGAAAATAGTCAATGTACATCAAAGACCTAGAGAAGAAATACATCAAGGTGTGTATAAACTCCCTTGCTCTGATTGTAACAATGTATATTGGGGACAAACAGATAGAGATTTATATACTAGGATGCAAGAACATAAAAATTCAATTAAATACGCACAACATAATTCCGCTGTCTTCCAACATGTAGACAAGGAAGGCCATCATATGGATTGGAATGAGGCAAAGATTATCTTTAACAAGCACCCGGACCTGGCTTCGCCAGGTGTGCTTGGCCTACGGCGTAGCTCGCTTCGCTCGCTCTTCATTAGAGTACATATAATTTTTGTTATTTCGTAACATATTACAAAGGAGTCTTCAAAATCTCCCGAAGGATTCTCCAGTCTCCAGAAGTAGTCGTCAAAGTTTCCCGACGTCAAATTCTCCCGTCGTGTGTCTCTCTCTCTCTCTCTCTCTCTCTCTCTCTCTCTCTCTCTCTCTCTTTCTCTCTTTCTTTCTTTCTCGTTAGGTCAATCATAAAGGCAATACATTTTTTTAATCGTTTATGTTATGTCACATAGGACCCGCGGAAATTCCACGGTTATTCAACTTTTAAGTATTACGAAGGAGTCTTCAAAATCTCCTAAAGGAGCCTTCAGTCTCCAAAAGGAGTCGTCAAAGTCTCCCGACGGTGTCGTCAAATTCTCTCGCTCTTTCTCTCTCTTTCTCCTTCTCTTTTTCGTTAGGTCAATTATAAAGGCAAAAAAGATTTTTGAATCGTTTATGTCATGTCACAATAAACATTTATAGACGTTTGAATACTGTTTATCTATTTGTGTATTTATTTATTTATCTCCTTATTTTCGTGAAGTTCTGTTAGGAGCTCAGAAAGCAACTCGACATGACGTCACACGTTAAGCTTTGAATAAATGGAAATTCCACGGGATTTACGAAAGAGTCTTCAAAATCTCCCGAGGGAGTCTTCAGTCTCCAAAAGGAGTCGTCAAAGTCTACTGACGTTGTCGTCAAATTCTCCCCTCGTCTCTCTTTCTCGTTAGGTCAATCATAAAGGCAATAGAATTTCGGAAGGTGGTCATAAAAACGCCAGGAAATTTTCAAAACTGAAAAACTTTATTTTTTTATGTATATAGATTCTCTTGGCAATATTTCTACGAAGGAGACGGGGTACGTTGAAACATTTCCGGGCAGTTAGAGATACCCATACACGAAAAACACCTACAGCAACCATCGCCCCGGGTGTCACACCTTCTTAGTGTCGCGGTCGGACCGCGACGGACCACGACGGACCGTATCGGGCCGGACGGAAGAATAAAAATTATAATTAGATTCAAAATGCAGTTTTAAAAGAAAAATAATAGAATCATCCTTGATTAACAAATTTCCAAATTTTAATATATCATATGGGCAGTGGTCACCTGACTGCATTACCACCTGGGCAGTCAACAAATTGTTACCATCGTTGGTGAAGGCGGGTGACCTGCCCCGCAAAGCACTAGACGCTACCTGAGTCCTACCCTTGTCCCTTATTTTTATTGTATATAAGACATGCCTTTTGCTCTACCTTTCTGTATTCCACTGAAGAGGATCACAGTCCGTGATCGAAATATATGGAATTCATTTATTTCATTTCTTCTTATCCAACACAGTGGGTTTTTGTTGAATCTTTACGAATGTGTTACGACATTACTTTATAGATATCACATAGCATTGAAGTGGCCTTGCAGTCTGGCTTGTTCACTGCCATGCCACTCAGAACCCCACCAGAAAATGCAACAGTTGACCGAATCTGTACTTCATCTATCAAGAGAAATACATTCTTCTGCTGCAGTCTCTTTACTTTGGCAAATTTTTCCCTCATCACCTCATCCTTGTCAATAGATGAAGTGATGTACTGCAGCTTGCGTTTCCTTGGCAGCACCAAAAAGTCTCTGGGGTGTTCATAACTACATTTGGGGTATAATTCAAGAGCAAAACAATAACCATTCATGGAAAACTGTTTCTGTGATTAAAGTTCCAACTGACATGTAAAAAAAAACAGCTTCTTCTCATTCTCGGTGTTTACACAGGCTGACGTGTGGGTTTGAAGGACAATAATCACAATCTTTTTGTCAAACGGGATGTCATAGTGAATTGCTAAGCGCACAGCTTCGGTAAACTGACCATACGACCTCAAACCATTGTTGGGACGAAGTATCTTACCCAGTGGTACACTAATGCCCTTCTTGAATGCACGGCAGATCAGTGGGCTACACAACGTGGGCGTGTTTTCGACAATCATAGATAGTCAGGACTCACTGAAATTTTCTGTCATGAACAGACACACTAACCTTTCTTCCGATCTTGAAATAATTAAGTTCTTGTACTGCTTCTGTAGGTCACGTTCAGGTTTAAAAGCATCAAATGAAGTAATCGTATCTTTCTGAAGAAAATGCCTCAGTTGCTTGTCTTCGGCCTTCGCCGGGCGAGGTACAAGTTTTGAAGATGGCAGACATGAAGCAGACACATTGAAGACACTGGGAGGGATCGCAAGTCGCGTAGAACCACCAGGCAATTTGATAGAAGGCGTGTTGGGACCCCAGTGTTTCTCACAAATGAAAAATCTGTCAGAATCAACAACAAAGTTCTTACGTGGTGGCAGCACATCAATCCACTTCTGTCTTTCATAACGGTCTTCTGGCAGTCGAAACACTCGGCACCTATTATCCTTGTTATAATTACCGTTGCAGTTCACAACACCACACTTATTCGGCATTTTGAATACACAAAATCAGCAAGAACCTATGTAAACAAATACAATCCACTTCTAAATGCAGCCACACGGGAAAGACGGAGTAACACAACCTTAACACCTCCATTGCT
>NC_134788.1:24496364-24503864 GCF_046742065.1 Oratosquilla oratoria | reverse complement strand
CTCGACGCCTGCTCGAGGGCGATGTTATGTCTATGTGAGGGCGACGTTTTGTCTATGTAAACACACCGACGGTGGTGACTGTTTTATAATCGATGTGTAATCAAACTCTGTAAGCGCAGGTTAGCTTCGTTTGACTAATGCTGAGGTAAACAATTTTGCTAGTAGCATTGGAATGGCTTTCCGGATTGGTGCAAGGTGGAGAAGGAGGAAAAAAACTATTGGTGCATGAATTCAAAGTCACGCCCATAAGGAGTGACATTTATTTGAAAAGTCACTGGAGAGTGGATTAGAAAAAATAGTGACGTGAGACGAAGGTAGCTTAGCGTAGGATACGGGATCTCGTCAGAGGAAATAGAGACGATGTATAGAGAGGATCGAGAGACGATCTAGAGAGACGATCTAGGGAGAGACGATGTAGAGACGAGAGAAAGAGATCCCGAGTGTAACCAGTAGGTGAAATTACAGTGAAAGAAGAAAGAAAATTCACCACCCTTTTATTAACCCAAAGGACGAGAGGAATAGGCACGGGGCCTAGAAAATAGTGAGACTACTGCTTAAGAGGAACCTGAATATTTAGGGAAACTCACTTAACGAAGGCAAGGGGCCTTGAGACGAGTGATATTACAAGTCAAATTTAAGTGTAAACATCGAGAACTGACAGTGGTGACAAAGGGAGGTGAAAGTGGTGGCAGCGGTGGGATGAACGAACTGGGTGTTAAACACCTCCGAAGAGAAGTGGCGCATGAAGTCTACGGGAACAAGACAACCAAAATCAAGAGCGTATTACGACTACGAGAGAAATCTACAACTTCAAGTAACTGCTATGTTGGGAACAAGCATTCTTCAAGATTCTTCAAGGTGATCATCATCTACAAGGCGGTCTTCAAGGCAGAGTGTTTGATGGAGGAGGAACAACGTCGTTGACGAATGACAAGACCGTAGAAGGACGTCAACCAGACATTGACATCACGAAGCGACATCGCAAGCAGCCAGGCTAAAGCAAGGTATTAGTAATAAGTATGAGTACCCCTCAGAATTCTAACGTGTTGAGACACGAAATTCACACATCAAATACAAATATTCCAAAATTCACAGGAGAGTCTAACACATATGGTGTAAACAAGTTCTTGAACCTCATTGACACTCTTATAGTTAGTAAAAACATTACAAATGAGAATCGTAAGATTGAGATTCTCAAGGAGAATATAGATCCAGAGCATGGAAGGGCGAGGTTTGTCATTAACTTCCAGCAAATGGAAGCAATTAATCAATATGATAATTACAAGAAAGCCTTTCTTAAACATTTCATGTCCAAATGTGATCAGGATCCTATTAGATCATTGGTAAAAATGATTAAGGAAGTTAGGACAAGTGAAACTGACACAGAGTACTTAGCTAGATTAGATAGATGGTCAAAAGACATGAATTCTATCTTGAAAGATTCAGACTGGATAGAAAGATCTAGTGAGAAGATGAAAATCTCACAGGTAATCAAATTGATTACATTTAGCTTATTGGCAAAGAATTCTGATGACTTAACAGCAGAAAGGCTGTACAAAGATTTAAAATGAAATATCTGTTTAGGAGAAGTAGATTATCTTCTTCAAGGATACAGTGAGACCAGAACAATAAACCCATATGTAATGCCTATAAATCAACAAAGCCAATATAGGAACTCTAGAGAGTTTAAGAAAACAGAAGTAGGACATAGGCGGCATGCTAGAAGTCCATCTAGGGATAGGGATACCAGAATTCTATGTTTTAATTGTAATGCATGGGGACACAAAGCACAAGAATGTTTTTATGGGATTATTTGCAGAAATTGCAAATACGAAGGTCACAATGAGTATCAATGTAGGAACCCTCCATTCTGTATTTACCATAATATAATCGGACATAGAACTCATGAGAGCCGGAATTTTCGGGTACCCCCAGGGCTAAGAGGAAAACCCCCAGACACAGAATAAACCATTTCAGACCTCCCCATATATATACCGATAGGCGGTATTGTGTTAAATATGGGAATGCAAGGGAGATGAAAGAAACTGACAAACTGATCATTACTGTTGGTAAAACTTCTGTAGGACCTCTCATTGCAGGTAAAGTGTTCAATAAGCCTATTCAAATTTTTATTGATACAGGGTCTGTAGTTAATGTAATTACTAGTAAAGTTTTAAACCAGTTGAACCCAGGAGTGAAAATGTTGGAACCAATCCGTTACACATTGCAAGGTGTAACTGGAAATCAGTTAAAAACATTAGGTAAGATTGAGCTAGAAGTTGCCTTATATACAAATGAACAATTGTACATCCCAGTGATAGTGGTAGAAGAGTCTGTTTTTCCAGGAGATTTATTGATAGGATTTGCAACTATGAGAAAAGAAAACATGGTAATTTGTCCTGCTGACTTAGGAATTTTAGTTAAGTCACAGTTAATCCCATTCTTAAATCAACCAGACTTAAGACCAGTGACAGGAATCAATGAATCCTTAGATAACATTTCTATCCTAGATAGCGAGGCCGAGCGGTCCAACCCTACAGAAAGTAAAACAATTAGTGAACCCAACTCAGAAGTTCAGGAAATCCCAGAGATTACTAAATTATCAACCACAGATGCCTTGAGAATTGCAGATTGCGGATTAACAAGGTCGACATTGTTACATCCCATGTCAATTAATAAGGTTGAAGTGTGTTTGAAAGGAATCAATGTAGACTCTGAAGTAATTACAGTCCCAGAATCAATAAGATTAAAGGATTGAAGTGGGACTCAGGGATTTATAAGACAAATAAGAACAGAGTAGAAGTATTAGTAATTAATACTATGAATAAAGAGATAGTTTTAAAGAAAGGTACACAAATAGGATGTATTCAGGTGTGTACTAAACCTATTAAGATTTTAAATGAGAATAGTGAGGAGATAGAATTACCAACTTCATCAATTTGTTCCGTACAAGAAGGCATAGACTTAAGAAATAGATATAAAGAATTATTACAATCAACTAATTGCCCTGAGTTGGATGAAGCTTTATTTGCTTTGCTTATGAAACATAAAAAAGCAATTGCTTTGCCGGGGGACGCCTTAGGCAAAACAACTGTTTTAAAACATCACATTAAGTTAAAACCAGGAACACAACCTATCTACATACCAGCCTACAGAGTTCCTCACTCTAAATTAGCTGTAGTAGATAAACTCATCACTGAAATGTTATCACAGGATATTATTGAACATAGTAAAAGTGAGTGGAATTTTCCGTTGATCTTAGTACCAAAGTCTGATGGGACTATGCGACCAGTTATTGATTACAGGGAACTGAATAAGCACACCATTCGTGACAGGTTACCATTACCCATTATCGGTGACATTTTGAGAAGTTTGGGAACTGAGAATAGATATTTTAGTACTATAGATATCAAATCAGCTTTTTGGCAAATAGAATTGCATGAAGATTCAAGAGAGTTTACAGCATTTTCTACTACAACAGGACATTATGAGTTCAAGAGAATGCCATTTGGGTTATGTAATAGTCCATTAACTTACATGAGATTAATGAATACTATTCTAGATGGATTGTTAGGAAACACTGCCAGTGTATTTCTAGATGACATTTTAATAGTTTCTCAGACTGCAGTGGAGCACTTTAAGAAATTAGATTTGATATTCTCAAGACTAGGAGAAGCTGGGTTAAAAGTAAAACTTGAAAAATGTAAGTTCTTGCAAGACAGTGTCATTTACTTAGGACATAAGATAGACAGACACGGGCTGAGTACAGTAAATTAAAGGTTGACGCTGTCAAGAATTTTCCAGTTCCGACCAATGTAGACAAGGTTAGGAGCTTTTTGGGATTAACAGGATATTATAGAAAATTCATTCAAAGTTATGCTGACATTGCTAATCCACTAAGTTCTTTGTTGAGAAAGGACTCAAAGTTCATATGGGGACCTGCGCAACAGCAAGCTTTTGACAAGTTGAAAGATAAACTCACGAGTTCACCTATTTTAATTTTTCCCGACTATGAAAAAGAATTTATTCTTTGTACTGATGCGTCTGACATAGGGTTAGGAGGCATACTAATGCAAGAGAGAAATGGAACTTTGAAACCCATAGCTTACACATCCAGACTTTGTAATAGTGCGGAGAGAAACTATTCTATAACTGAAAGAGAAACTTTAGCAGTAATTTTTTCTTTAGAAAGTTTTAGGGATATGATACTAGGGTATCCCATCAGAGTTTGGACTGATCACACAGCTATTCAGAACTTATTTAAGCATAAGAATCTTAGAGGCAGACTTGCTAGATGGTTTGCGATACTTCAGTGCTATGAAGTTCAATTTAATTATATTCCGGGTAGAAGGAATGTAGCAGATCCACTTTCTAGAAACATTAGTCAACCAATGACTGGGACTGGGTTGATTAATTTTGTTTGTAGTATAGAAGAATTAGTAACTTTAGATGAAGAAATGCTAATAAGAGAACAGAGAGATGATGAGACATGTGATTCGATAATCAAGCATTTGATGAACCCAAGAGGAGATCCTCCAAAGCTACCAAAGGGGTATAAGATAGAGGAATTTCATTTGATTAATGGAATTTTGTATAGGAAAACATTTGTAAATGGGAAAGATATTTCTAGAGGTCAAGTAAATCAGTTGGTTATACCACAAACTCTGGTAAATGAGATATTGAAGTTACTTCATGATAGTGATTGTAGTTCACATCCTGGAAAGGATAAAACTTATAGACAGGCACAACTTAAGTACTTTTGGCTAGGTATGAAGAAAACTATATATGATTATATAGAAAAGTGTGTAAAATGTGTAAAGGTGAAGGGAAATACACCAAAACCTGCTCCTATACTCACCTATCCCATTCCACAGAAACCTTGGGAAAGAGTTCACATGGATACATTGGAATTACCATTAACCGAGAACGGCTTTAAATACCTATTTGTTGCTATTGATTATTTTTCAAGATTTTGTATATTACAACCCATAATCAATAAGAAAGCTGAAACTATTGCTTCCGTAATCTATGATCAGATAATCTGTAATTGTACTACACCTAACATCCTAGTTTCAGATAATGGGACTGAATTTAATAACAAAATCTTGGAAAATCTATGTAATGTATTCCACATCTAGAAAGTCAATATACTCGTTAACCATCCCCAAAGTAATGGAGTAGTAGAAAGGTTAAACAAAAAGATAATTATATGTCTTAGAACCCTAATAAGTCCTCATAGTGTAACTTGGGATACTTGGATTCCTTGTGTTAAGTGTACCCTGAACAATCAAATTAATGTAGCAACTGGGGATACACCTCATTTTATAATTTTTGGGGAGGACAAAACTCTGCCATATGAAATGTTGACTGCAGAGCAAAAACCCATATATAATATGGATGATTATATATCCAATAGGATAAATACTCTTCAAAGTATTCACCAAAGAGTTAGGAAACATATGCAGGTGTATTCACAAGAGATGAAGGAACAACAACACAAAATAGCTCATAAACTAGAACTGAAAATTGGGGAATTAGTAATGGTCAAAATAACCTCACCCAATAATAAACTTTCACCAAGGTACACTGGTCCATATAGGGTAATTGATTCTGCAGGTGGAAACAAGTTTAAACTTAAACATTTAGAATCAAGAGAAGAATTGATAGGACATTTAGATGACATAAGGAAAATTAGCTTGCAGATCTATGAAGATGATGATAGTAATACTTTGTGCATAAATATTAATAACCCTGGAGAATATGGAGAATATTATAATGATATTTTTCAAGAGTTGAACATTAATCTTGATGTATTTTACAGATAGTATTGACCATTTGTATGTATTTGGGATGGGAGACCTAAACAACTGGAACTTGGTGTCAAGCAGATACATGGAAACCTAAAACCTAGGATCTGCTGTGGTCAGACTTGGAATCTTAAGGACTTAAGGACCTCTCATCTGAGTACACACATGAGTATTGTGACCATTTTAAAGTAATATGACTGTCTTTGAAAATGAAGTGTGTTGAAAATAAATATGAAGAATGAACAAGAAGAGACACTCAAACTCTAGATTAATGTGTTTTGCAAATTAATTGCTATTGAAAAGATGATAAACCATTCAGAATTTAAAGTTAGTGCTCATAGTGAATTTTCTAATCAATTACATCCTTACTGTAGACAATCTAAGAGAAAGCATGATCTCTTTTGTGTTCCGAGAGGCTTCGCATGAACTCTCTGGTTAGGAATATGTCTGTTATGAACAATTGTCATTACCAACGAATTTTGGTAGACCAGATCCCTCATTGTAACATACAAGGATCTCATTACCTGTTTTTCCCTAACAAGACAAAGGTATCAATAAATTGTCCCGGGTTGAGTCCTAAATTGGATTTGGTTGAAGGTCTTGTCTCTATTCAAGATAACTGCGAATTGCATGCAGACACTATTTCCACCATTTCTAATACCCTTAATACAATGCATTTAACCGAGGACACCTACATTTCAACCTTCAACTTCACATTGCCTGAAAACTCTCCTCCCTTGAAAATTAAGAGAAGACCATTGTCAAGATCTCCCTCAAATGAATTACCTATGCTACCAATCCTTATCATACCCTTACTTTCAGTGTTAGTGGCAGCACTGATTGCCTTTGTTGTATTCCGGAGATTGGCTCTGTCAAAGCAAATCAACCATGTAACCGCTTAATTCAATACCTTATATATATATTGAGATGCATGTTATTCACATTTATAGGTATTATGTTTATGTATTATTCCAAATTTATTGCATGAATGATGTATTTTGGAGGGTAGATTAACAATTACGCAAGGGTAGATTAGCTTATTCTAGAAATATATTAGCAAGCCCTGTAAGAGGGAAATAAGAAATTGGTCGGGACGACCAAGGGTAGCTGCCGAGCCCTGTAAGAGGCCGGTAGTGTACGAATGGAAATGAGCTAGGGCATTAGAATAATTCAGACTCGACGCCTGCTCGAGGGCGATGTTATGTCTATGTGAGGGCGACGTTTTGTCTATGTAAACACACCGACGGTGGTGACTGTTTTATAATCGATGTGTAATCAAACTCTGTAAGCGCAGGTTAGCTTCGTTTGACTAATGCTGAGGTAAACAATTTTGCTAGTAGCATTGGAATGGCTTTCCGGATTGGTGCAAGGTGGAGAAGGAGGAAAAAAACTATTGGTGCATGAATTCAAAGTCACGCCCATAAGGAGTGACATTTATTTGAAAAGTCACTGGAGAGTGGATTAGAAAAAATAGTGACGTGAGACGAAGGTAGCTTAGCGTAGGATACGGGATCTCGTCAGAGGAAATAGAGACGATGTATAGAGAGGATCGAGAGACGATCTAGAGAGACGATCTAGGGAGAGACGATGTAGAGACGAGAGAAAGAGATCCCGAGTGTAACCAGTAGGTGAAATTACAGTGAAAGAAGAAAGAAAATTCACCACCCTTTTATTAACCCAAAGGACGAGAGGA
>NC_134788.1:24486364-24488864 GCF_046742065.1 Oratosquilla oratoria | reverse complement strand
GCTAATCCCTCTGAAACTACTACATTCACACTTGTCCCCTTTTTCCCTTGTAAAGTGGAACTATACAGGCACTCCTCCAGTCCTCCGGCACTCTACCTTCTCTCCAGCAAACACTGAATAACCTCACCAACCAGTCCACCATCACTGTACCTCCTTTTTTTAGACATTCTGCATGGCATCCATCCAGACCAGGTGCCTTACCTGCTTTCATTATCTTAACAACTGCCTTCACTTCATCCTTCCTTATTTCTCCTCCATTTTCCTCACTCATCACGGTCATTTTCTTAGCATTTCCCACTGCAGCTATCTTTCCCTCCCTATCTTCCTTCACATTTAGCAACTCCCTAAAATATTCTGTCCATCTTCCCTTTACTGCCTTCTCTTCCATTATCATCTCTCCATCTGCACCTTTTACCTTTTAAAAGGATTACAAAGGCGGAGCATGCCGACAGGAGACCTTTTGGTCCATATCTAGGTCGGATGCGAAAAAATAATCAATAAATTAATAAAAACTATAATAATGTAAATAATAAATAAAATACATAAATAAATGCATAGGTATAGTTAGATAATAAACAAACAGGTAAATAGTAAATAATAATGAATTGACATACAACTAATAATAAATGAAATTCAAAAGACAAATGATAACAAAACAAAAACAAATAATATGAAATAAATTATAATCATTACAGCATCTTGCTTAGGTGTTTATCTAAATGATTCTTAAAGCTTCGAACTGAACTACATTGCACTACCTGTGCAGGAAGTTTATTCCATTCATTAACTACACGGTTGGCGAAGTTGTTTTTACCTACTTCCAAATTGAATCTATTTCCGGACAGTTTGAGACCATTGTTTCTTGTCGGATTCTCATTCAGTGTGAAAATTTTGTCACTTTTGATGTTGTCAATTCCCTTTAGAATTTTAAAGACCTGTATCAAGTCACCTCTGAGTCTACGCTTTTTTGGGGAAAACAGATTCATATATTTTAGTCGATTTTCGTATGATTTATTTTTGATATTTGGAATCAGTTTTGTGACTCGCCGTTGTGCTTTTTCCAATCTGTCAATGTCTTTAATGAGATTCGGTGACCATACGGAAACAGCATATTCCAAATGTGGACGAACTAACGATTTATATAGCTTGTTAATGAGTGATGGACTTTTGAAATCAAAAGATCGTGCAGTCCTAGAATCTTATTTTCTTCTCTACTTGATTCGCCTCCTCTTCCTCTCTTAATTTCTTTCCAAAACATCTTTTTATTACTTTCAAAATTTTCTGTCATACTCTTACCCCATTTCACATCTGCTCTCCTCTTTGCCTCTTTGTACCTCTCATGTGACTCCCTCGTCCTATTTTGTGACCAATCTGTGAAAGCTCGCTTCTTCTCTTCAACATTCTATATATATACAATGGCCGCAAAAAAAAAATGTTACATTTTGAGCGCAAATAAAAGTGTTACACGTAACATTTTTATTCGTTTTCCCGCTATACGAGAAGTGGGCGGAGCTAGTGCCGACGTAGTACGCTTGGTCTCTCCATACTCCCTTCCACCCAACGGGCTCACACCCAAAGCCCGTGGGAGCCTTAACCCATTCAACTCCGATGACAAGATGTCTTGTCATTTGGTCAAATAAAACAAAAAATCATAAAACACCAAAATGTTTGATCAAACACCAGAAAAATATGACGTCAGTCCTCGCTTCGCTCGCAGCGAAGCGAGGACTGCCGTCATATTTTTCTGGTGTTTGATCAAACATTTTGGTGTTTTATGATTTTTTGTTTTATTTGACCAAATGACAAGACATCTTGTCATCGGAGTTGAATGGGTTAACTCCCAAATCAAACACACACACCCTTCCACCCCCATGCATGGCTCCTCAGTGAGCGACCAGAACTCGACGAGCTGCTCCCGAGCGCCCCCCCCCCTTCCTCTTTTTTTTTTTTCCCCCTCGAAAGCCGCCTTTCCCGCCCTATATCTCCACTTCTACCAGGCACAATGGTAAAAAGTCAGCTTTCTTTGGCGCAGAAGAGTCGGGCCCTGGCACTATTAGAACAAGGAATGTCTGATACGCGTGGCGGCCGAGCTACAGGTCACAAGAATGACGATTTACCGCCTCAAGAAAGAATGTGGCGCACTGCCCTCGGGTACCCCACCACGAAGGAGGGCTCTGGCCGGCCAAGGAGGACTTAGCCACGCACAGACCACATCCTGGAGAGAGAAGTGGTGTTAGACCCTAGTATAACGGCCTTAGAACTAAAAGAAAAACATCCGGAGCTGCTCAAGAAGGTCAGTCAGAACGATACAGTATCGACTCCAGAAAGACTTGAAATTACAAGCACGTCGAGCCGCCAAGAAATCTCTTCTGACTGAGAACATGGAAAGACTGCAGTTCTGCAAGAAATATCAACATTGGACATCAGAAGAGTGGAAGGTCATGATCAGTGACGAGAGTACAATCCGGCTCATCGGGGGTACTTCGAAGATCGTCAGACG
>NC_134788.1:24461364-24476364 GCF_046742065.1 Oratosquilla oratoria | reverse complement strand
TTTGTGTTGTTGACTTAATCTTGTCTGCTTGGAGTTTTGTTGTGTGTTTGTGTCATGTGTTTGCGTATGCTTCCTTCGCGGGCGTGCATTGTGAGTCTCCTTCTCACAGAAGTAGTGGTAACACCAATGTAAGAAGCATTGGGAAGAAGTTTGCAACCTTCTTCAGGGCAGGAGAATTGGTATACCACATTTGTCTGTTTAAGGAGAGAGTTGTTTTTAGTCATGTTATTTTTCATGATAAGGTTAGAGACTTTTGTGTTTTTGTAGTATATGATGAGGGTCAATTTGTCGTGTGGGTTGGTGCATGTGACGTTACGTGCGAGGATGTCTTTGAGGACACGTTCGTCTGTTTTGTGTGCTGGTGTCATTTGGTTTTTGTAATAAACTGTGTGTGTGGAATGTGTGTTGTTTTGTCCGTGTTGTGTTGTGTTGCGTGTGATGAAAAGTCTCGTCTCTTTGTCAATGAGAAAGTTGGGAAAACCGTTGTTAATGAAGATTTGTTTAACGCGCATTATTTCAGAGTGAAAATTTTCCCAGGAAGAGCAGTTTTTATATGCGCGTCGGAGGTATGCCCGAATGACACTGAGTTTGTACCTCTGGGGGCACTCGCTCACTGCATTCAGGCATCTTCCGGTGTCAGTGTTTTTCCTGTAAACAGTGGTCGTGTATTTGTTATCTTGAGTGTGGATGAAGACGTCAAGGAAGGGAATTTTGTTGTGTATATTAAGTTCATATGTGAAGTGTAGTACGGAGGCTGCTTCCATGGCTAGCTGTAGGTCTTTCAGGTGGGACTCATTCCGAACTTCAGTAAAAATGTCGTCGACGTATCTACAGTAGGAAAAGGGTCTTAGGACGGGGTCTTGTAAGGCTTTGTTTTCTAAATCACACATGTAGAATTCGGCAAAGGTACACCCTAAAGGTGAACCCATTGCGACTCCTTCCACTTGTAGATATAGCTGGCCGGATGGGCTTCGAAAGGTGCTTCAGTTGTACAGGCTAGGAGAAGAAGCTTCAGTATTTCTTCCGGGATCTTAGGGGGATGTAATTCAGGGTGACGGTACACATTATTCAGGATTATATCTATTGTGGGAAGAATAGGAACATGGGAAAATAACGATTCCACATCGAGGGAAGCCATAATTCCTTGGGGTGGGGGGGGGCGTAGTATGTCAATAAAATCATCAGATGATTTTATGGAGTATTTCTTAGGAATGAAAGGGGTGATGATATGGCTGAGCTGTTTGGCGAGTCCATATGTAGGTGTAGTAATTTGTGAGATGATCGGGCGGAGAGGGGAGTTCGGCTTGTGAGTTTTGACGTTGCCGTAAATATAGCCTGGGGAGAATTCACCGGTAATGGGAGGGATGTGCAGATGGTCATCACACGCAACACAACACAACACGGACAAAACAACACACATTCCACACACACAGTTTATTACAAAAACCAAATGACACCAGCACACAAAACAGACGAACGTGTCCTCAAAGACATCCTCGCACGTAACGTCACATGCACCAACCCACACGACAAATTGACCCTCATCATATACTACAAAAACACAAAAGTCTCTAACCTTATCATGAAAAATAACATGACTAAAAACAACTCTCTCCTTAAACAGACAAATGTGGTATACCAATTCTCCTGCCCTGAAGAAGGTTGCAAACTTCTTCCCAATGCTTCTTACATTGGTGTTACCACTACCTCTGTGAGCAGGAGACTCACAATGCACGCCCGCGAAGGAAGCATACGCAAACACATGACACAAACACACAACAAAACTCCAAGCAGACAAGATTTAGTCAACAATACTTAAACAATGTAACAACACCAAGAAACTACACATCTTAGAAAGAGTCTACATTACACAATACACTCCTATCATTAATATACAGACAGACACAATTAGTACCTTACAACTACACAGCGAGGCTGCGTGGCAACAAGGCCCAAACGTCCGGCTACCGTGACCAGCGTCCAGCGACGTCCTGGTGATACGAAGACCTCACCTCCGTCCAGTACCTGACTCCTAACTCTCCTAGTTCCCCCCTTTTTACTTGTATTTAAACTCCTGTTCTGTATATGTAATCTCACTTACCTGAAGATGGTTGGATGACTCAACCGAAAGCTTGTATTTATATTTTGTGTTACAATAACATCATGGATCTCGGAAGTATTGTGTTTGACCTCCCCTCAAGAATCAAACAAACGATTAGAA
Source organism: Oratosquilla oratoria (assembly GCF_046742065.1). NCBI lineage: Eukaryota > Metazoa > Arthropoda > Malacostraca > Stomatopoda > Squillidae > Oratosquilla > Oratosquilla oratoria. The sequence continues at coordinate 24,474,143 of NC_134788.1, read as the reverse complement.
AAATTGAGAAAATCACTAAGAAGATAGTGGATATTGAATTAGCTCTGGTCTTCAATCGAACATGTCTACAAGAAAACTTACTGCCCATTTATACTAATATATATATACAGTCAAACCTCGGTTATCGAACGCTTCTGTTCTCGACCAAATCGGTTTTCGACCAAAAAGTTCGAGAATTTTATGTCTCAGAACTCGACCAAATTTCGGCTCTCGAACAAACCGAAAGAAGCCGAGCGTACCCGAACGCGGCTCACTCGCGAGCCGAGAGAACTCGAACGCTAAGGACGCTTCCTCCGTAGCGCATTTGCAATCAAAGTTCATTCCGAGCAGACGTTTTCGTTCTTATTTACGTAAATCTGACTCTTTTCATCATGGGTCCAAAGAAAGCAAGTTCAAGTGAAGAAAAGAGGAAAGTAGTGCGCAAAACTATTGAATTTAAAAAAGAATTAATAGCGAAATATGAATCTGGCGTTCGTGTGTCTGCGTTGGCTAAGGAGTTTGGGATGGCGAAATCGACGATAAGCACCATCCTAAAAAATAAAGACCAGGTTAAAGCAAGTGATGTGGCTAAAGGATCAAGTGTTTTTAGCAAACAAAGGCCACAGGTATTGGAGGAAGTGGAGAAACTTTTGCTGATTTTCGTAAATGAGAAACAGTTAGCAGGTGATACTCTTAGTGAAGATGCAATTTGTGCCAAAGCAAGACAATTGTATGAAGATCTAATATAAAAAAAATTAATGGTTGCTTACGCCGTCCGGTGGTAATTCGGTCACACCTTCGCGTTTGGTGGTAAATCGGTTACACCGCCAACTACGGTGAAGAAGAAGAACTCGAAGAAGAAGAAGAACTCGAAGAAATCGAAGAAGAAGAAGAGGAAGAACTCGAAGAAGAAGAACTCGAAGAAGAAGAAGAAGAAGAAGAACTCGAAGAAGAAGAAGAACTCGAAGAAGAGGAAGAAGAACTCGAAGAAGAGGAAGAAGAAGAACTCGAAGAACTCGAAGAAGAAGTAGAACTCGAAGAAGAAATCGAAAAACTCGAAGAAGAAGAAGTAGAACTCGAAGAAGAAATCGAAAAACTCGAAGAAGAAGAAGAACTCGAAGAACTCGAAAAAGAAGAACTCGAAGAACTCGAAAAAGAAGAACTCGAAGAACTCGAAAGAGAAGAACTCGAAGAAGAACTCGAAGAAGGAGAACTCGAAGAAGAACTCGAAGAACTCGAAGAAGAACTCGAAGAAGAACTCGAAGAACTCGAAGAAGAACTCGAAGAACTCGAAGAAGAACTCTTTATTTTCCAAAAAAGGGGCGTAGCCCAGGGCGCGCAGCGCCGCAGGCCAAGGCCCCCGGCGTAGCTGGGCCGGCGCAGCCGGTGGGCTTGTTTGATAAAAAAAAAGATCCTAGCATTATTCCGGAAGGGTTTGATTTTAAAGCAAGCAGAGGGTGGTTTGAAAAGTTTAAGAAAAGAAGTGGGATACACTCCATTGTTCGTCATGGGGAAGCAGCAAGTGCAGCTTATGGAGTAAAATAGTAAAAAAAAAAAAAAAAAATTAGAAAAAGTTGTTTTTTAGACTTGGAACGGATTAAAATTATTTACATTGATTATAATGGGAATTTTTTTTTCGGTTTTCGAACAAATCGCTTTTCGAACAGCCTTCTCGAACGGATTATGTTCGAAAACCGAGGTTTTACTGTATATATATATATATATATATATGTATGTATATATATATATATATGTATGTGTATATATATATATATATATATATATATATATATACATAGATATACATATATATATACATATATATATATATATATATACATTTACATATATACATGTGTATATATATATAATATATACATATACATTTATATACATATATTTATATATATACATCTACATATATATACATATGTATATATATACAATTTATATACAAGTATATATATACATTTATATATACAGTTATATATGTACATCTATATATATACATACATACATACATATACCAAGGCTTTTTCCCCCTTCCAAGGGAGGTAGCCAAAAAGGGGAAAGGCATAAAAACACTCCCACCCATTTCATCCCTAAATACACTCTACACCCCTCCCACCCTTCCTCTCATCTGAGCACCTCCTGGATGACGGGTCATCCCTGCACCCTGCCCACCGCCCTGGGTCAGAAGCAGTGTCGCAAGACACAGTACATCCACAGCAAGGCCGCTTCATTTAATCGGCGACCCCCCCTCTCCGTCCCCCTTTGCATATAAGGCGAGGACGGGGAGAAATCCCTTCGGGCTGCGTCAAAATTTACTCACACATACTACACCCCCCCACCCCCCTGCCCATTCCTCCTCATGCAGTCACATCATCATCCATATACAACCATTCTCCACTCACCTCTGTCTTCCGTCCTCTCCCTTCCTTCCTCAACAGACATTCCCCTCTTCCCCAAAGCCCCCTTCACCCCATCCATCCACCTCATCCTAGGACGTCCCCTCATGTTCACTCCCTCCACATCTGCCTTCCATACCTCTTTTACTAGTCTTTCTTCACTCATTCTTTCCATGTGTCCAAACCATCCTAATATTCTTTCATCAACCCTATCTCCCAAATCCTTTTTCACCCCTCTTCTCCTCCTCACCTCCTCATTTCTCACTCTATCCAGCCTAGTAACTCCCACCATACTTCTCAGACACCTCATCTCAAACACATTCAAACTCCTTCTCTCTTCTTCTCTTATGTTCCACGTTTCTGCCCCATACATTCCCAAATGTCTATTCCTCATTACACTCTTTAAACCACCAAGGCATTTACTCGCTTCTCTCTATCTACATTCTACCTCCACCTTCACTCCACCTTTTCCTGCTACACTTGCACCCAAGTATCTAAAACTATCCACTTCCTCCAGTCGCTCTCCCTTAATGTTCACTTCCAGTCTACTGCCACTTTCACCAATTGTACATCTCATCACCTTACTTTTACCCACATTTATCTTTAGCTTTCTTCTATCACATACTCTCCCAAACTCTGTCACCAGCTTCCTCAATCCCTCCTCTGACCCTGCCACAAGCGCAGTGTCGTCCGCAAACAACAGCTGGCTCACCTCCCACTTTTCTCCATTTTCTTTAACCATCTCCAATCCCTGACTCACTACCCTAGCATTCACCTCTCGCACCACCCCATCCATGTATAAATTGAACAGCCAGGGCGACATAACGCATCCTTGACGAAGTCCCACCTTTACTTCAAACCACTCTCTCTCTCCATTTCTAATCCTAACACATGCTCTACTACTCTCATAAAAACTCTTGACAGCTCCCAAAAGCTTTCCTCCTATCCCATAAATCTGCATAACCTCCCACAGTGCCTTTCTGTCTACCCTATCATAAGCCTTTTCCAGATCCATGAAAGCCCAAAAAACATCCTTCCCCTTTCCTATAGCTTTCTCACATATCTGTCTTACCACAAAGATCTGATCTACACCTCTACCCGTCCTAAATCCACACTGTTCCTCACCAATTACTCCTTCTGTTCCTCTCCTAATCCTCTCAATTAAGATCCTCCCATAAGCCTTCCCTACTACACTCAACAGGCTAATCCCTCTGAAACTACTACATTCACACTTGTCCCCTTTTCCCTTGTAAAGAGGAACTATACAGGCACTTCTCCAGTCCTCCGGTACTCTACCCTCTCTCCAGCAAACATTAAATAACCTCACCAACCAGTCCACCATCACTGAACCTCCCTTTTTCAGACATTCTGCATGGCATCCATCCAGACCAGGTGCCTTACCTGCTTTCATCATCTTTACAACTGCCTTCACCTCATCCTTCCTTATTTCTCCTCCATTCTCCTCACTCATCACTCTCATTTTCTTCGCATTTCCCACTGTATATATACATATACATATATATATATATATATGAATATGTATGTATATATATATATATATATATGTATATATTTTGATTGAAGTTCACAGCAGCTTCTGCGTTCACGACTCTTTTGCTAAGAAGTTCTACATCTCTGATTATGGAACAGTGAGCAATGGGTAGCTCCCATAAAAGTTGTCCGAAAGACATAGAAAGTTCTTATAGATGAAGAACACTTTCTATGTAAAATGTATAACAATCTAACTGATCTAATTACACTGTATAACAATGAAAAAAAAACGGAAATGAGACTATCCTTTTCTAGAGTTATTTTTTGCGTAGATCACGAATATAACATCCGTTTCTTTCTGTGACCCTCCAGTTCTTCGTAAATAGCAGTGCCCGCAATGTCTATCTGAACGGTATGTTTTGTTGCTTTTACCATTTATATAATTTTTCACATAGCTATGTGTTTTTTTTCTTAACAGGATACAGAGTTAAGATGCCTAGAGAATGCAAGAATTCGCCAGACAAGTTTTGTTATATATGTGGATCAGTTACATTAAGGCAATACAAGAGACAGTTGACTCAACGTGTAAAGAAACTTTATGAGCTGTACTTTGGATGTAAAGTGGGTGACCAGGACAAAAGCTGGGCACCTCACATATGTTGTGTCAGGTGTACAAGTTCCCTTTCTGCCTGGGTGAAAGGCAAAGGGACTGGCCTCATGTTTGGCGTACCAATGGTCTGGAGGGAGCCAAAGGACCACTCAACAGATTGCTACTTCTGCTTAACGGATATTAAAGGTGGGTGTTCAGTGTTTATTTTTTACTGTTTTTATATATATTTTCAAGAGATGTATCAATAAAAAAGATCGAACTACATAATAAGTTGCACTTCCACTATTTTTGCACGTGATCACAACCAATAGTATCCATTTTTAGTCTGATTTTATTTTATTTTCCTGCAGGTCGCAACAGAAAAGGCAAGAAATCTATCGTGTATCCAGATCTTCAGTCTGCTATTCGCCCAGTTCTACATTAAAGTGATATTCCTGTACCACAGCCGCCCTCTGAACTACCAAGCGATGACACGAGCAACTCAGACGATTCAGAATCTCAAGATGCAACGTATACGACACAACTTGAATCTGATAAGAAACCACACCTCATCACCCAACCAGAACTCAATGATCTAGTTCGTGATTTAACACTTACTAAGCAACAGAGTGAACTCCTGGCCTCACGTTTGCAACAATGGCACCTGTTGGATGAAGAAGCTCGAATTACAGTATTTAGGAAGCGTTCTGCAAATCTACAGGATTTCTTCACTTTGGAAAACAACTTGACTTATTGTAATGATATGTCACTGAAGATACACTTTCTTCATTCTCATCTGTCCTTCTTCCCAGAGAATGCAGCAGATGTGAGTGATGAACATGGAGAGAGGTTCCATCAAGATATAGCGTCAATGGAAAACAGGTACAAGGGAAAATGGAGCCCTGCTATGCTGGCTGACTTCTGTTGGAACCTGAAGCGTGACACGCCTGAGACGTCTTATAAAAGAAGAAGTAAATAATAGATTGTAGGTTAATACATCATATAAAGCTAACGAACATGCCGATTCATTATATATTAATTAAATAAATACAATGACATTTAATCTGACTTTGGGAGCAAAATACATTTATGGAACCTTGGAAATCTCTATTAATTGCATAATTATTAAAACAGCGATTTACAAAAAATTGTGACGTGGCATGAAATTTTTGTTATCAAATTTGAATTCAGCACACTGAACTTCATAATAAAACGCACATGAGAACTATGTTTTTTTCTTAATCCTGAAATTTGTTGTACAGTGTTATTAATGCACAAAATACATTTATCCCCCTAAAGTCAATACGGAAAAATAGTAATACTCCCACATGGATGACGGACAGATTGAAACACGAGATCGGAATGAAAAGAGGACTTTATGTAAAAATGAAAAACGGGGAATCACACCTTAGATCAAGATATAACGATATGGCAAAGCTGGTTAAAAGGAATACACGTTCAGCGAAACGTAATTATGAAATCAAGGTTGCCAGTCAAGCAAAATCCAACCCAAAGGGTTTCTTTCACCTCTATAGAACAAAAAATAAAGAAAGAATAGGACCAATTAAAAACGATGAAAATGTCATGATTGAATCGGAAGAAAAAATGAGTGAGGAGTTTAACAATTATTTTCTATTGGTGTTTACTAATGAGAGGTTAGATAAAGTACCTCACTGCGATCCGATTTTCAGAGGGAATGAAGAAAGTAGTCTAACTAATATCAGCATTAGTAAAGAGGAAGTAGTCAAGCAGATTGACAGACTTAAAGCTACAAAATCTCCGGGTCCAGACGAAATTTTTCCAAGAATGCTTAAAGAGTGTAAATTTGAAATCTGCGACCAGTTAACTGAAATATTCAATAAATCGGTAGACACTGGTTTTGTTCCTACTGCTTGGAGGCAGGCAAACGTTGTTCCTGTTTTTAAGAAGGGAGATAGATCGTCTATATGCAACTACAGGCCAATCAGTTTGACATCGGTTATAGGAAAAAATGCTTGAATCAATAATAGTAAATAGACTCAGAGAACACATTGAAGGGCATAATTTAATTCGTGTTTCACAGCATGGTTTCTCCAAGGGTAAGTCATGTGTGACTAATCTTCTATCCTTTTACACTAAGGTATATAAGGCGGCAGACAACAATGAAAATTACGATGATATTTACCTTGACTTTAGCAAAGCGTTCGACAAAGTGCCACACCAGAGACTACTAAATAAAATCAAAGCCCATGGCATAGGAGGAAAAGTGTTAGAATGGATTAGAGCTTGGATTAGTAACAGAAAACAGCGGGTCACCATAAATGGAATAAAATCTAGGTGGGGCAATGTTACTAGCGGGGTCCCCCAGGGCTCGGTTTTGGGTCCCTTGTTGTTCATTAAGTACAACTTAGACGAAGGGTTAAATAGTGATGTTAGTAAGTTTGCAGACGACACTAAAATAGGACGCCTAATTAGGTCAGGAGACGACGCCCAGATTCTGCAGGATGACCTTAATAAGCTGTTAACATGGTTGGTGAAATGGCAAATGAACTTCAATATCTCTAAGTGTAGCGTGTTAAACGTAGGGCTACACAACCCCGAAAATAGATACAACTTAGATAACACGTTTTTAGAAAAATCTGAGTGCGAGAGGGACTTGGGAGTTCTGGTGAGTCCGGACCTTAAAACCAGGAAGCAGTGTATTAGCGCCAGAAATAAAGCTAACAGAGCATTAGGCTTCATTGCTAGGACGGTAACAAATAGAAGTGCAGAGGTAATTATTAAACTCTATCTAGCGATAGTTAGACCCATCCTTGACTATGCGGTACAGTTTTGGTCTCCGTCCTACAGAATGGATGTAAATTCACTAGAATCAGTACAGAGAAGAATGACCAAAATGATACAAGGACTCGGAAATTTGCCTTACGAAGAGAGGCTTAGGCACCTAAACTTACACTCTCTGGAAAGACGCAGAGTGCGGGGTGATCTAATAGAAGTGTTCAAGTGGATCAAAGGCTATAACAAGGGTGATGCAAACAAGGTCATCATAATAAAACAACAGGGCAGGACTTGCAGTAATGGGTATAAAATGAACAAATTTAGATTTAAGAAGGAAATAGGCAAGAATTGGTTTACTAATAGGGTGGTCGATGAATGGAATAAACTTAGTAACCATGTAGTAAGCGCTGAAACTATCAGTTTTAAAAAACGATTAGACAACTTTATGGATGGGAATGACAGGTGGTGATGGATACGGAGCTGCCTAGTGTAGGCCTTATGGTCTTTTGCAGTCTCCTTTGTTTCTTATGTTCTTATGTATGTCTTTCGGACAACTTTTATGGGAGCAACCCATTGCTCACCGTTCCATCATCAGAGATGTAGAACTTCTCAGCAAAAAAGTCATGAATGCAGAAGCTGCTGTGAACTTCAATCAAAATTGTCTACATGAGAACCTGCTGCCGAAATACACCAATATGTATATATATACATATACATACACATTTCATACACATATACACATACACATAAACACATACATATACATATACATATATACATACACACATATACATATACATACACACATATGCATATACACATACATATACACATACACATATACATATATATACATACATACACATATATATACATATATGCATACATTTATACATACATATATACATAGATTATATATACGTACATACATACATGAATATATACATATACATATATACATACATAAATACACGTATATATACATACATATATACGCATACATATAGATATGCATATACATATATATATACATAAATATATAATATATATATGCACATACATATATACACATATACATATTATATATATACATTTATATATATACATATGTATATATACATTTATATACATATGTATATGTATATATCTATATATATATATATATATATACATATGTATATATACATTTATATAACATGTAGATATATATATATTTATATATATAACATGTACATATATACATTTATATATATGTATATATATACATGTATATATATATACATGTATATATATACATTTATATATATGTATATATATATATACATTTATATATACATATACATGTATATATATACATTTATATACAGTCAAACCTCGGTTATCGAACGCTTCTGTTCTCGACCAAATCGGTTTTCAACCAAAAAGTTCGAGAATTTTACGTCTCAGAACTCGACCAAATTTCGGCTCTCAAACAAACCGAAAGAAGCCGAGCGTACCCGAACGCAGCTCACTCGCAAGCCGAGAGAACTGGAACGCTAAGGACGCTTCCTCCGTAGCACATTTGCGATCAAAGTTCATTCCGAGCAGACGTGTTCGTTCTTATTTACGTAAATCTGACTTTTTTTTCATCTTTGCATCGTGTATTAGCCCCTGATAACAGAACTCCAGCACCTTCAGGAAGAGCAGAAGAAGACGTTGACGGAGGAGATGTCTTCTGATGAGGATGAGGGAAGGAAGGATGCCTCTACTGCTGATATCAAGGATATTTGTGCTAAATGGAATGATATCCAGAACTTTGTGGAACTTTACCATCCAGATAAAGCCGCAAGCAGTAGAGCCGTTTATGCATTTAATGATGTTGTTATTAGCCACTTCCGTAAAGTTCTAAAAAAAAGGGAAAAACAAGTGACTCTAGATAGGTTCTTCATGAAAAGGAACACCCTGTGGCAACGTCTCCCCAACCGAAGAGAAGGGCGAGAGAGACGACACTTCCAGTCGACTTACCCGACGTTTTTATGGAAGATGATTCTCCTTCGAAAAATTGATGAAAATGTGCTTTTGTTCACATGATCTTGTACTGTATGTTACTCTATGTTACTAACAATTTTATGCCCTTTTTTCTAATTTTTTTTTATTGTATCACAACCTTTAATGTTCTGTATGTTACAGTTGGTAAAAAAACATACGAAATGTTTGCATTTTGTTTTTTTTATACTTTTAGATAGGATATCTTATTAAAATAAAACACATGGTCTATTTCTACCCTTTTTTATTTATGGTAAACAGTATACAGTGCAGTTTATGGTGTAAAATAGTAAAAAAAAAATTAGAAAAAGTTTTTTTTTAGACTTGGAACGGATTAAAATTATTTACATTGATTATAATGGGAAAAATTGTTTCGGTTTTCGAACAAATCGCTTTTTGAACAGCCTTCTCGAACAGATTATGTTCGAAAACCGAGGTTTGACTGTACATACATATGTATATATATGTATATATAAATGTATATGTATATACATATGTATATAAATGTATATATACATATGTATATATATAAATGTGTATATATATGTGTATATATATACATAAATGTATATATATATATATATATATATATATATATATATATATATGTGTATATATATACATAAATGTATATAAATATATATATATATGTATATATATATATAATTGTATATATATACAATATGTATATATATATAAATGTATATATATTTACATGTATATATAAATTATCTATATATACATGTATATATATACATGTATATACATATACATTTATATATATACATATGTATATATATATATATACACATGTATATATATATACATTTATATATATACATATGTATATATACATACATACATATACCAAGGCTTTTTCCCCCTTCCCCCTCCCATATCTATACATATGTATATATATACATTTATATATATACATCTGTATATATTTATATATATATATATACGAATGTATGAATATACATTTATATATATACATATGTATGTATTTATATATATACATATGTATGTATTTATATATATACATATGTATATATACATTTATATACACATAAGTATATATACATTTATATATACATATGTATATATACCGTACATTTATATATATACATATGTATATATGTATACATATGTATATATGTATATATATATACATATGTATATATACATACGTATATATACATTTATATATACATATATATATTATATATATATATTAATATATACATATATATATATATATATATATATACATCTATATATATATACACATATGTATATGTATATATACATACATCTATATTTATATATGTATATATATATACATACCTATGTATATATATACATTTATATATATACATATGTATATATATATATATACTATTATATATATATTTATATATATATATACATTTATATATATATATACATATATATATATATATATATACATTTATATATATACATATGTATATATATATACATATGTATATATATATACATGTATATATATATACATATGTATATATATATAGATATACATGTATATATCTATATATATACATATGTATATATATATACCTTTATATCTATATATACATATGTATATATATACATTTATATAAATTTATATATACGTGTATATATACAGGTAAACGTCGACTTACGATGGCATTAGGTTTCGATAGAGCCATCGTAAGACGATCTCATCGTAAGTCGATCCCCACTCTGTTCCGTGGTCACTGTACCTAGCCTACCTGTATATTAACCACCAGAGATACTGAATATAGCCTATTAAACATGTACAGTAGTTTATTTAATTATTTTTATCCTTTTTACCATATTCAAACACTATAATATGTATTTTCAGTACGGATCTTAAATCTCGCGGGCAGCAGCCAATGCCAGCCGTACGACGTGTCGTAATAATACTCGCATCATAAAATATAGTCACCGCTTATATCGATTGTTCTCTCTTTCACCTGCGAATTTTGAAAACCACAGAGAATGGGAATGTAAAAAACACGGGCGACTACAATAAATATAATCAAGACGCCGATATGGCAGCGTCGCGAATCCACTTGCTCCTCATGACGCCTACGTGTGCGGCACCGTATGGAAGGGGTTAAATTATCATATCGTCGTCGTCGTCGTCATCGTAAAGTCGAACAATCGTAAGTCGCGGCCATCGTAAGTCGACGTTTACCTGTATATATATATATATATATACACACACACACACACACACACACACACACACACACACACACACACACCACACCCTCTTCCCCCATCTACGGTGGCACCTTTCATTCTGGTTGGCACCAAACCCTTCTAATGTGCTCAACGTCGCCATTAGGAACAGGACCCGCTCTCTCCTGTGACATGAATGACGCTCTCGTCCTTTCTTTTCCCTCTCCAAACCCGAACGGGCATAATTTCCACGGAGCCGAGGGTACGCAGTGGCGTGCCTCCTTTCCTAACTACTTGTCGGCCCCCAGATATAGAACACAGTTATGACCCTGTGAAAATGAGAGAGTTGTATTCCCCACCTTATGTCTGCCTACATTGATTCCACGATTCAACAACACATTATTTCTGGGGTAAAACATAACTTTGTATTTCTTATCCTTCAAAAGGACAGCTGGCCTCTCAAAAGTGAATTTACTACCATCACACATCGCTGAGCTTATCGGTTTTCCTTTGTTGTTGATTACGCTAAGTGTTCCACCATAGTTATTATTACCAACATGCATGTGGTGAAGCTCAATCGTCACATCACTCGAAAGACCTTCAAACAAGAGAACTTCTGAAGATGCAATGTAATTAGCATTGGAACCAGTTATGCTCACTGCACAGCGAGAAAGCTCATCCATCTTCCTGAGCTTTGGGGCCCTGCCTTCTCTGGTAGGATTGAGAGGAGTGTCCTCTGGGAGGGTCGAGAGGTCGGCGCCCTTGATCGCCCTCAGGATGTGGAAGCACTCCGTGTGAGTCAGCACGTCCGTGCCGAACACGTTTTCGATGAACTCGTCGCAGGACATGTCCAGGAACCGAATCTCCTTCAGCAGGTCCCCGATCTTCTTGCGCACTGCACTCCCTGATGGCTCCTCGTCCAAGCCTAGCTGGGCTCTTCCCCTGCAACAAGAAGAGACAGTCGCTCACTGAACACCTTGACATCGGAGGTCAATGGGCGAATATCTAACCACAAATGCATTATATATCAGTTTGAAAACAAAAGACAGTTGGCCACAAAGCAAGAGAACGAGCATTTACCAGGCAACCAGTCCTTTGAAGGGGACAACCTCGGAAGAAAAACAGATGTCATCGGCCTTCAGCAAATCCTTCAAGCTTTCTTTGCTCAGGTGAGGTACAGTCTCAGACGTCATGACAGCATCAGGGTCACGCATCATCATCTGTGGACCAAAAGCCAAAATAGTTTGTATTTACACCAGCATATGAACCAAAAGGGCAGGGAAGAATTTCTACAAGAGAGCGGGAGATAGAAAAAGAGA
>NC_134788.1:24416364-24433864 GCF_046742065.1 Oratosquilla oratoria | reverse complement strand
TTGAATGTTACCTTACCCGGACATTTGGTCCATCTGTGACCTGAGGACTGTGGGTAATTTTCTCAGGCTTATGTAATTCATCTTTTCATGTTCCTTACAATATTTTTACTTCTGTAGTATATACACTTTCTCTGTATCTCCCTTACTGTATTCCCTTGATGACGTCTTAAATAGACGAAAATGTTTGGACTACGTTCCTTATTTACCAGTGTTTTTTCAGCAAATTATATTCACGTGTCACTTGAGAAATACTGCAATATATATATATATATATATATACACGCACACACACACACACACACACACACACACACACACACACACACTTCAACGAACGGATGGCATAGAAGACGTTCTGAAGAAAATTGAAGTTTCGTGGATCCCAAAGCTAAGAGAAGTGCCTATTGTATTTGCAGGGTGGGGGGAAAATTGCTCATGGGGTAGTGGGAAAGTAGGGAAAGAGGAGAAGGGGAGGGAGTGCTGGGGAAATGGAAGGAAATGAAGGAGGAGTAGACTTGGCCCAGGCAGACAGGCGAAAGGTAAACAAACGACCCATCGATCAGCTGAGCGACGATGAAATGTCTAATAAAAATGTAAAGATTAGAAGTATAGATAAGAGCAATACAGTAGAAAGTGATGAGAATATTTTCCAGGGATTTAAAGAGGGTGGGGGGACACAAACCCCCCCCGACTGACAAGACTAGAAGAGAAGGTCGATAAGATGATCGAGGACTTGGAGCGTAGGTTCGGTCATGTTAACATTCTACAAAGAGTTGAAAAATTGGAAGAACTAGAGAAGGCGAACAAAAACTGATGAAATAGAAAACCTGAAAAGACAGTTAAAAGAAGTAAAGGTGGAGAATGAGGAATTGAAGAGGAATAGTAAAGAAAACAGAGAGGGATGGAAGTCGATAAAAGAAAACAGTAAAGTTGCATTTACTGATATAATTAAACAGCAAATGAGAGAACAAACTGAAGACTCAGTTATTAAAGTGATGAGACTTAGCTGACAAAAAGAAATGTATAATTATATTAGGAATGGAAGAGAAACATAACCCAGATAGAACCTCAAGAACCAATGAGGAAAATGAAAAAGTAAGCAGTTTACTAAAATTAGTTCAGGAAGATGAACCAGACATTATGAAGGAAATTGAGGAAAAATTCAGGCTCGGAAAGTATAGTAAAGATAAGACCAGACCAATTAAGGGGACCCCGGACACCCATACTCTTGTGCGGTACGACCGAATTAGTTATTCAGACAAACAAAATTTATAAATCATTTCCTTTTCTGATTACCTATTAATACATGTAGTATCACTTCCTTTCACTTAAAAATACCACATTATCTAAGAGTTAATAGGCAAAATATTCAGTAATTTCAAAAACTCATACCGTGGAAAAGGTCCTACCAAATATTTTTTACTTAAGGTCCATTTGAAGAGTGGCCCTATCTGAACATTTTGGTGAGTCTATTTTTTTTTTTACCTCATGAGAATAGCAATGATTTTTTTTTATTTCTGTGTACATATTGTTAAAAAGATTAAATTTCTGAGGAAAAATAATAGCCAGAAAAATACTGCTAAAGAATTTGCTTTATTTTGACTCATAGATATTTACGTCTTACAATTCTCTATTAAATGAAAAAAAAAATTGAAAATTGGTACATAAATGGGCGAGTTGTAGCTTGATGAATGGAAAGAAAACAAACTTTTCAGTAGCGCCATTTAAATGCCGCACGGATAGTTAAAGGGATGCACGGACATTAAATTATATTTTCCTTTATTACATTCTATTACCAAATTAAAGTTACTATTTCTCTTCACCCCTCCCACAGTTATTGCTGGTAGAATAATGAATATTGGTTATTGGTTATTGGTAGAATAAATGAAAGATTTATTTGACATGCAAGAGATACTTGCCAGATGTCGCCAATAATTTATCTATTTTATTTTATATATACGAACAAAAACGGAAATGAGATGTAATTTTTGGTCGAAGTGTTACCATAATTATAGAAAATCTTTTGAGATGCTTATCTGTCGGAATATTAAAAAAATATATATAAGATCGCGTGCATGAATAGTATGAGAAAATGATATCCTCCTGCTCTCACTCTTCCACAGCTACTAAAGTCTCTCCTTTTAGCATCGTTCTCTGGGTTTAGTCAAATTGCCAGATACCTCCATATCAAGCTGCCAGATATCTCCATAGATATTAATTGCAGTAAAAAAACAACAACTGACTATCGAAATTTTGACTTATTTCAAATGTTTTTTATGCAATGGGTTGCCAGAGGTTACCAGAGGTCGCCAAAAATTCATCTATTTTATTTTATATATAAGAAAAGAAACGGAACTAAGCTCTAATATTTAGTTTGAGTGTTACCACCATCATGGAGAACCTTTTGAAATGTTTACCTAAAATTCGTTCATTTTCCAAAAAATTTCGAGTTTTCGTGGCCGGGGTTCCCTTAAGATTTAATTCAGGTCACAAACGACGGCAGAGAATATCTTATCCAAAACAGGGAAACTAGCAACAAGTGAACAATATAAAAAGGTATGGATAAAAAGGGAAATGAATAAAGAGGAAAGAGAGGAAGAAAAGCAGAAAAGACTTGAAGCTAAGACAAAAAACGAGAACAGAACGGAGTCAGAGAAAGAGAGATTCTATTGGAGAGTAGTGAATATGAAACTAAGGCAGTTCGACATACAAGAGAAAAACAAAAGGGAAACAGAGAACACAATGGAAGTGACAGAAAACTAAGAGTGTCTTACACAAATATAGATGGATTAATAACAGGATTGAATGAGCTGAATGATTATTTGAAAGAAAAAGAACCGGACATAATGGGAATTGTAGAAACAAAATTAAAAGGCCCACTACCACCCAACAGTGTAGGACATGATGCATATAATTATTGGATTAAAAACAGAGAGAAAAAGCAAGGGGGTGGAGTTATGTTCCTGACTAAGAAGGATATAAACGTGAAGGGTGTCATATATGGAAAGAATACAGTAGAGATGATTATGATAGAAGTGGAAGACAGAGATAAGAAGAGCAGAAAATTTGTGATAAATTATATGCCTCCGAAAACAGCCTCATGGGAGGAGAGTGAACATAAAAGTATGTTAGAGGACACAAAGATAACATTAAATAAAATAATGGAAGATGGAGGAAGAATAGTTATAATGGGCGACTTTAATTGCAAAGAAATCTGCTGGGAAGAAATGACAGTAAAGGGTGGAGACGGCTCATGGGGAAACACTCTACTTGAGATGATTACTGACCATACAATGACACAATGGATACAGGAGAACACCAGGTATAGAAATGAAGAAGAACCATCGACACTAGACTTAATAATTACATCTGAACCTAGAATAGTGGACAAGATTGAATATAAAACACCAATAAGTAAAAGTGACCACATATTGATTGAACTGGAACTTAATGAAGAAAAATATATGAAAAGAAATGAGCAATATAGAAAAGGAAGAATGATGTATGAAAAAACAAACTTTTATAAAATAAGAGAATTCTTTCAACAAGAAAACTGGGAAGAAATATACAAAGAAGAAACAACAGTGGAAGAGAAATGGAATATTTTGACAAAAATTTACAAAAAAGGAGTGGAAAAGTATGTCCCAAGACAAAAACAAGAAAAAGAATATGTAAAATGCTGGTACAACAAAAGTTGTAGGGAGTTAAAAGACAAAAGAGACAAAGCCTGGACCAGATGGAAAAAAGACAGAAGACCTGAAAAATGGAAAATATATACCGGTTATAGAAATGAATATGTACAAACGTGCAGAGAGGAAAAGAGAAAATATGAAAAAGATGTCATAGAAAAGTGTAAAGATCAACCAAAACTATTCTACAGATTTGTAAACAATAAACTGAAAAACAAACAGGACTTGGAGAAATTAAGACAAGAGGGAGTTGAATACACTGAGGAAATGGAAATGGCGGAAATTATGAACAAACATTTTAAATCAGTGTTTACAAGGGAGAACATACAACCTGAAAAGATTGAATGGAAAGAGAAAGTCCCCCCTATGGAAGAAATAGAAGTAACAAAGAATGAAATATTGACACACTTGAGTAATCTTGATGTCAGAAAATCGCATGGACCAGATGATATAGCAAACTGGATTCTGAAAGAATGCAGGAATGAACTGGCAGACAAAATACATAGCATACTAAACAGTTCCTTGAAAGAAGGAAAAGTTCCAGAAGATTGGAAAAAAGCAAATATAGTACCTATATATAAAGGAGGAAATAAAGAAGAACCTACAAACTATAGACCAGTCTCTCTAACAAGTACAATAGCAAAAATTTGTGAAAGAATTATCAAAAGTAGATGGGTAAAATATTTAGAAAAAAACAAAGTGTTAAATCCAAGGCAATTTGGATTCAGACAAGGACGATCATGCGTCACCAATTTAATATGTTTCTATTCAAGGCTAATAGATATAATACAAGAAAGAGATGGATGGGCGGACTGTGCATTTCTAGACCTAAAGAAAGCTTTTGACAAAGTACCACATAAGAAGTTGCTTAAGAAATTAGAAACTCAAGGAGGAATACAGGAAAAACTACTAAATTGGATGGAAGACTTTTTGCAAGAAAGAAAAATGAGAGTAGTGATAAGAAACCAGCACTCAAAATGGGATGAAGTAATAAGCGGTGTTCCGCAGGGAACAGTTCTGGCCCCAATAATGTTTGCTATATATATTAATGATATGGATGAAGGAATAGAAAGCTATATGAGCTTCTTTGCAGATGATGCAAAACTACTGAAAAGAGTGGAAACTGAAGAAGATTGTGAATCACTACAGAGAGATCTAAATATAGTACAGGAGTAGGAAGTGGGAGATGGAGTTCAATACAAAAAAGTGTAGTATAATGGAATTTGGAAAAAGCAAAAACAGAATAACAGCAGCATATAAATTGGGAGAAGAAGGAATAAAAAAAGTAGAGAATGAGAAGGACCTGGGAGTCATTGTTATGAATAATATGTCACCTGAGAAACATATAAATAAGATTTTTGGAGAAACTTATAATTTAATAAGAACAATCAAAGTTGCATTTACATACCTGGATGAAGAAATGGTGAAGAAAATCCTAATCACCCTGATAAGACCAAGATTGGAATATGCAGCAACGATATGGTCACCAAGTACAAAAAAATGTATAAAAAAACTTGAAAGAATACAAAGAGCAATTACAAAACTGGCACCAACACTCTCAAAACTATCATATGAAGAGAGACTAGAAAAACTTGAACTACAGACACTAGAGCAAAGAAGAGAGAGGAGATTTGATAGCTATTTACAGAATCATGAAAGGCATAGAAATTACTGATAGAGAGAATCTGATCAAATGGGATAACAGAAATACAAGAGGACACGGAAAGAAAATAAAAAAAGACAGCTATAGAAGAGACTTGAAAAAGAACAGCTTTCCTCACAGAGTAATAAACAGTTGGAACAAGTTAGATGAGAAAGTGGTGTGTGCAAAAACAATACATGAATTTAAAAATAGTTTAGATAAAATGAGATATGAAGACGGGACCCCACGAGCATAGCTCCCCTTCCCATAAAATACAACTAGGTAAATACAACTAGGTAAATACACACACACACACACATATATATATACACCTGTATATACACACAGACATATATACATACCGTACATATATATATACACATACACACACATATACACACATATATATACATGAACAACCACTTTAAATCTGTCTTCACCAGAGAGAAAATACAAAATTGGGACGTAGATAATAACAAACATTCTCCCCACACGAGTGCATTTACAACATCACAAAAAGAAATATCAGAACAACTATCAAAACTGGACGTCAGAAAATCATATGGCCCGGATGGAATTGCAAATTGGATTCTAAAAGAATGCAAAGAAGAGGTAACGGACAAAATACACATCATAATAAATAGCTCACTCAAGGAAGGAAAGATACCTAATGACTGGAAGAATGCTAACATTGTACCAATATATAAAGGAGGAAACAAGAACCCACCAACTATAGGCCAGTATCACTAACAAGCACTATAGCCAAAATCTGTGAGAAAATCATCAAGAATAGATGGGTAAATCATCTGGAAGATAACAACATATTAAACCCAAGACAATTCGGGTTCAGACAAGGTAGATCATGCACCACAAACTTAATATGCTTCTACTCAAGACTAATAGACATAGTGCAAGAAAGAAACGGATGGGCTGATTGTGCATTCTTAGACTTGCAAAAAAGCATTTGACAAAGTACCACACAGAAAATTACTAAAAAAAACTGGAACACATAGGAGGAATACAAGGGAACCTACTAAAATGGATGGAGGACTTCCTGACTGGTAGAAAGATGAGAGTAGTGCTCAGAGAAAAATATTCAGATTGGAAGGAGGTGATCAGTGGAGTACCGCAAGGATCTGTACTGGCTCCAATAATGTTTGCTATCTATATGAATGATATGGACGAGGGCATTAACTGTTACATGAGCTTCTTTGCTGATGACGCCAAACTGTTAAGGAAAGTAGAAACTGATAAGGACTGTGAAGCACTGCAAGATCTGAACAGCGTATGGAACTGGAGTCAGAAATGGGAAGTGGATTTTAATACTAAGAAGTGTAGCACAATGGAGTTTGGAAAAAGCAAAAACAGAATATCAAGAAAATATACAATTGGAACCAAGGAATAAAGAAAGTAGGATCCCAAAAAGACTTGGGAGTAATTATCACAAACGACTTGTCCTATGATATACAGATTAACAAAATTGTCAGGGAGACTTACAACTTGCTAAGATCAATAAAAGTGGCATTTGCTTACTTGGACAAAGACGTGATAAAAAAAATTTTGGTTACATTGATAAGGCCTAGACTAGACTATGCGACATTGAGGTTCCCCAGTACAAAAAAGAACATAAAAATAGAAAGAATCCAAAGAGCAGCTACAAAAATGGCACCTGCACTTGCAAACTTATCATACAAGGAGAGATTGGCTAAACTGGAGCTACCGACACTGGAGCAAAGAAGAGAGAGGGGAGACCTACTGACCATCTACAGAATCATGAAAGGCACAGAGATACTTGATAGAGAAGAATTACTAGACTGGGACAAGAGAAACACAAGAGGACATGGAAAGAAATTAAGAAAACATAGCTATAGAAGAGAACTGAAGAAAAACAGTTTTCCACATAGAGTTTTGGACACTTGGAACAAACTGGATAATGAAATAGCATGCGCAAAAACCATTCACGAGTTTAAAAGCAAACTAGACACAGAGATACAATGGCAGGACAACACGAGCATAGCTCCCCTTCCCGCAAAATACAACTAGGTAAATGCATATATATACACACACACATATATATATATATATATATGTATACACACACACACACACATATATATATATATATACACACACACACATATATATATATATACACACACACAAGACACAGCACATCCACAGCAAGGCTGCTTCATTAATTCGGCAACTCCCCCTCTCCGTCCCCTCATGCAGAAAATGAGAAGATGGGGAGAAATCCCTTTGGGCTGCGTCAATTTATTTCTCATACATAATCCCTCACCCCCCATCCCCCACCCACTATGCTTCATGCATCACAGCATCATCCATACACAACCATTCTCCATTCACCCCGATCTTCTGTCCTCTCCTGTCCTTCCTCTTTTTCCCAATGCCCCTTTTACCCTATCCATCCATCTCATCCTAGGACGCCCCCTCATGATCACTCCTTCCACACCTCTTTTACTAATCTTTCTTCACTCATTCTTTCAATGTGTCCAAACCATCCCAATACTCTTTCATCAACCCTATCTCCCAACTCCCTTTCCACCCGTTCTCCTCCTCACCCCTCATTTCTCTCTATCTAGCCTTGTAACCCCTATCATACTTCTCAGGCATTTCATCTCAAACACATTCAAACTCCTTCTCTCTTCCTCTCTTATGCTCCATGTTTATGCCTTGTACAATGCTGTCGGCACAATCACTCCTTCATACAATCTCCTTTTAGCATCCATTCCCAAATGTCTATTTCTCATTACACATCTTAATCCACCAAGGCATTTACTCACTTCTCTCAATCTACATTCTACCTCCCATATTCACACCCAAGTATCTAAAACTATCCACTTCCTCCAGTCTCTCTCACTTAATACTCACTTTCCATTTGCTGCCACTTTCTCCCTTTGTACATTTCATCACCTTACTTTTACCCACATTTATCTTCAACTTCTTTCACACACCTTCTCAAACTCTGTCACTAACTTCCTCAAACCCTCCTCTGATCCTGCTACAAGCACAGTGTCGTCAGCAAATAACAGCTGGCTTATCCCTCTCTTTTCTCCATTTTCTTTAACCATCTCCATATTATATATACTTTTTTACTGGTGTGCCGTATCAATTTGGATGTTGGCCACCATGGAGCTCCATTCCTGTCTGCACATGGCTCTTCTTAACAAGATGGCATTTGTTATTTCTTCTCCTACAGATGTCCTTAACCCGTCTACATATTTTCTTCGTGGTCTTCCTCTTGCCTTCTATTTTTCCCATTAGGCACGTATGTTCTAACTGTTTTCTCATGACGTGTCCTACAAAGTGTAACTGTCTATTCCTGATAGTTGTAATTATTCCCCTCTGTGTTCCTATTTGCTGCAGTATTTCTACCTTTGTTTTAAATTCTGTCCATGAAATTTTCAGCATCCTTCTCCAAATCCACATTCCTTCTGCTTTTATCCTGTCCTCCATTTATTTACTAACTGTCCAAGTGTAACATTTTACAAATCTTTTTCTTGTTATCATGTTTATTTTATTGTTAGTTACTAGTGTATGCGATCTGAGCGGTTGTGTGATCTCAGTGAGTTTAGATTTTACTTTGGTATGTGATCTGAGCGGTTGTGTTAGCCCAGTGAGTTTAGATTTTACTTTGTTATAATTTGCATATTTAACATATATAAAATATGATTTGCAAATTAAATTAAATAAATAAAATATGGCATATTTGAAGAAAAAAATATTAGTAATAAGGAATTGATTTATTTATTGGTTAATTGATACAATATCTGATAAAAAAGCAAGAAATAGATCATTAGACGATTTCCTCATTTTTCACCAACAGAAATAATCAAGATGAGATTGAAAGGTATTTGCAGGTACGCCTCTCAATTTTTTTAGTATTCGATTTTTGGAATCTAACCATGACCTTTCAATTGCCTGAGTATGGGCTCCAGTAGCTGGGTCTACATAATTTACTTGGTGATTAACTGTCTGGTAATTGTAATTAAAGTTAATTAAGTTTGAGTATGAAGGCCATTCATCCGAATGAACGACTGAATTTTCTTCTACTTCTCTCAGAATTATGGGTATAAGCGTATCTTTATCTCTTTTCTGTACATAAAAATATCTGCAGTCATCCCCTTTCTTCAATCCAAATACCCATGGCCCGTCAATGCGTCTTCCATGGTTTCGGTTGTTTTCCACATCGGCTTCACTGTCAATTGAATCTGGTGCATGATCTCCCTGCAGCATTCGTCCTCTGTTATATTTCAGACGTCCAGCAAATCTTGCTTCATCTATTTGAACTGGCTCTTCTGCAGTGCCAACCAGTTTTCCGCGATTTGTTACGGGAATTATTTGTGAGCATATTTCACGACATAAATTGAACCAATCACAGATAGCTTCAGTTCCTCGACCAGTCAGTGTGTGGACACTATCATATGGTAAATCCTGAATGAAATAAAATATCAACTCTAAAATCTGACAGAGCGTTAGTTTGCAATTTACTTTATCATTTAAATCAGTGAAATGGAAAAAAAAATTTCCACAGCGAATAGAGCGATAAGTTTGGCATCTTGCATTCTTGCAACGGAGAGCTGGTGTGAATTCACCTTTTCTATTTCTTCTTTGGACATCCTTCATTTCTCCACCACAGCGATGACAAGGAGCGACATTTTCTTCTTCAGCTAGTAGACCATGTCTTCTCAAAAAAGCAACTGCTTTAATTTCATCAGCAATTTCTTGATAAAATTCCGTAGCTAACATCTTGATGGGTTCCGCTTCTCAGAACTATATTGGAAAGGAACTAAATTCCATGAGAATATCTCTTGCTTATATACGAATTTCGAGTCTAATTAGGAAAGCTTTAAATGCTTATATATGAATTTCGAGTCTAATTAGGAAAGCTTTAAATGGTTTAAATGGAGATCAAAATAGATTAAGATCTGGATTTTCAGACTGGCTTAGATTAAGGTCCCAAATAGATTAAGATTAAGCGAGATCACGTTAAGCAGTCAGATCGCATACCAAAGTAGTTTTATGATGCTCAGATCGCATACCAAAGCGGCACCTGGTAATCAATCAGGACCAACAGTGCATTGGACATCATGTACAGGTCATGCAGTACAAGCACTTGTAGGTTGCACCAAGTGACAAGATAATAAATTAAGGACACAAGTTTGCAGCAAAGAATATTCTCAAAACCAACTAGTTTGCACCAAACTGCAAACCAACTTGCAGTTTTATTCTGATAATCAATGTATACGAAGAAGACAAAAATACAAATATACGAGCTTGAGAGTATTAGGAAGGGGGATACCGATTTTTTTTTTTTTTTTTTTGGGGGGGGGTTAATCCCCTCCATAACCCCTCTGGGGCTCCAGCCATGTTCCGCACATCAGCAGCATTCTTTCACATACACAGATGAATGCAGTAATTCAACAAAATGAAACTTACTGTAGAGAGATCACTCAGATAATTCGAGGAAGATGAGACAGGAAAACTAAGGCAAACAGATCACCCATACCTGCAGACAAATTTTCCTTGCAGGCTCCATCATGTACTTGTGGGCCAGGGTGTACACCTCGAGAGCCTCTTCAACAGACTCCAGGTCCATCTGGTCCCGGTACACGTGATCCAGAAGCTTCCGGAAGCCCTCAAGGGGATCCTTTGGAAGGTCGAGCCGCTTACCAGTAGCCATGGGTCCCATCAGCATGGCGCCGAACACGGGGGACTTCATGGACAGGATCAGCCTGTGGGTCTGAGGGAATCGTGGATTACTTCCAGGGCCTTCCTCGGGGGGCAATGCATGTGAAAGCACCACCTACCTTGCTCAAGAAGAGCAAGATATTCAAGGCAAATTTCCACCCTCACCTTGATGCAAACCCCGCCTTTAAAGACGATGTCCAAGTCGCTGTACTCGCCCGAGGTGTACAAGTACTCCAAGCATTCCATGTTGTTCTTCAAGACCATCTGCCATGCCTGGCCATCCAAGGTTCCTTTTTCAGCCATGTTAACTCTTCAGTTGCTGCCTGGAAATGTTAACTGGCTTAGTTGTGGATCAACAAAGGTGCACGGTTGGTCAGTGTCAGTCTCCCTCCCTATCATCAACAACAAATGAGAAATTTCTCATTTATTGTCTCATTTCCATTCTTTTCTTATAGTGTATACCTATCCATTGTCCTCAATGATTAAGGCCTGATGATGTCTTATTAAAGACGAAATGTTGAAATAAATGGAAGATTATGGAAACCTAGTTTACCCTCATCCTCTTAAAGGAAAAATAATTATTGGAAAAGCTGAGAATGCTACAAAGAAGTTTAACAAGTATAAGAATGCTATACATGCACACTTACAGAGATGAACCAGTCTGGATCAGATGTATAGAACAAATTCCAGTGTACAGAGCCTTTCCGCTAAGTTCGAGGAAACACCTAGTTTGTACTGTATTGAGACTAGGGAACTTAGCTTATCATGTGACCAAAATTATTTATTTACACTTAGTGGTAACAATTTAAAATGGAAGATGGTGAGCCAACGGAAAGAAGACTAGATGTGAGCAGGGCTGAATCACCATTAGGGGTCATTCCAAAAAAGAGCTGCCATCTGGAATCAAAGGTACGAAGATATCATAGGATTTTCAGGGTTTATAAGAGAAGGTAGAATACTAGGTAAAGGTATAGATTTGGAAAGGGAAACAAGGTATAAAAATATTCTAAGAAATCAAGAGATTACAGAACTAATAAATGAAATTATAGATCTTAAAACAGAATACAGGGCAGTGTATAGAGAAGTGAATGAGTTGACATGACAAAATACTGAAACAGGGAGCTTAATGATCTAACAAAAGGAAATAAACAGTCAAAAATGAGTGAATGAAAAATGAAGATACTAACATAAATGAGGCTTTGAAAAAAGAAGTTAAAGAACAAATACAAGCTGTGATCAAGAAAATTGAAGAAACCATATAAGACAAATCTTCAAGATATCAAAAATAAATGGAAAATGGACCAGGAAAATTAAGTAAAGAAATTGTACAACTACAAGTGTAAGAAAATGCAGAGGAAACAGTAATTGAAGTAATTAAAGAGAAAGAAAATTGGGTCAGGGACACAGTTGATAAAAACAAAGTGTATAGTAGTATACGGTATTAAAGAAAAACACAATGTAGATGGATACTTAAGAGAAAAAGAGAAAGAAATAAAATAAATTCTGAGAGATACAAGAGGAGGGGCAAGGGATGGAAAAAGAAATAGAGGAAGTGCATACAATGGGACTATACTCTACATAAAAAAAATAAGACCTCTAGAAATCAAAATAAGGTAACAAAGATATTAGGAGATAATAACATGGAATTGATTATGATAAAAGTTCAAAATAGTGACATGAAAAGTAGAACATTTGTAGTGATATATATGGCCCCAAGAACATATTCTTGGAAAGAGAGTGACCATTTCAAGATATTGGAAGACACAAGTCATGCATTAAATGAAATACCGAAAGGAGAAAACATTAGTAACTATGGGTGACTTTAACTCTAAAAAAATGTTAGGAGATGAGTGAAAGGTGGAGAGGACCTGTGGGGAAATATACTACTGGACATGACCATTAAATACACAATGACTCAATAGGTAAAAGAGGATACCAGATATAGAAATAATGAAGAACCATCGAGACTAGACTTAATATTTACGTCAGATCCTAAAATTGTAAATAAAATGGAATACAAGATACCAATTGGGAAGAGTGACCTCATACTAATTGAGATGGAAGAAAAATGGATATTAAAAGAACCCTATAATGAAGGAGTGGCACATGATCTTCCTTGTCTAAAACCAAATTGTTTTAGATTCAGTATATTGTTTCCTTCCATCTACTTTTGATAACTTTTTAGGGTATATTTTTAGCTTCGACCATGGGCGCAATATAGCAATAGAAAATTATTAATTTTGTAAATAATACTATATCAACGTAATATGCAATTTTGTGAGCGGAAAAACAAACAAAAAAGGTGCTAAAACAGAATTCGTAAGTAACGAAGTCGTGTCGGATGAATGGTACGCCATGTTTGTTATGCTAGATACTGACGTCGAAGAAATGAAAGGATGATAAATTCGTATAACCTAAACTAAACTAACCTAACCTGTGTTTAATAAATCATTACCTGCATATTAAATGTCATCCGGCTCGTCCTTGTTGTCGTCGTCGTGAGAGACGTTGGCGGGCTCTTCAATCACTCTCTCAGCTTGCGGGGTATACAAAGTTTTTGCAGCTTGAAGGAATGCATGTATCTCCGCTCCATAACATTCCTTCATGAAAATGTACCTGGCGAGGTACTGTCAGAAGTACCGAGGCCGTATACCAGGCCTCAATGCCCACTTTTTTACGTCGCGCCAAAGCCTCTCAATATTTTGAGTGTGTACTTCACGGTCCCCTGGCACGACGAAGTTTTGAGAGTGGTTGACAGCGAGGCGAGTGTAACCGATGTCGCCGAGATTGCGGTATGCAGGCCAGCAATCGATGACACGATGACAGAACCTTTCCCGATGAAGCGGCGAATGATTGGTACGAGAGATTCTCTGTCTCACCTTTCTCCCTCAGGATCCACCAGTGGAACAAGAAATCTCTTTTTTAGACTCCCTTTCAATGCCACCTCAGAGAGAACCCTGACAACGTTGGCGTGCCTTCGAGAGATAAGAGTCTCGTCCATCTCTACCACAATCCCAGGGCCACCAATTGGCTCATGGTGGTTCAACCATTCCACACACCCCGCCAGTCGTTGTCGAGAACTGAAGGTCACGGATTGCGTCCTCGTGACTAAAATTTTTAAGTGCCCACTTATTACTGAAGCACACTAATTGCCACGGTTCTATGCGACTTCCTTCAAGATATGTTCCTTTATAATCACTGACGGTATAGGTGTATTGCTTTTTCTGCTTCTTCTTTGCTCGTGCGATAAAGTTGGTGCGCACACCCAGGCATGCCGATCCTCACGGAACCAGCACGGTCTATTACACCTGGGGCAATTTACCGTGCATGGCAGAACCCCGTGTTCTCGCAGAAATTGTAAAGATGACTTATTATCTTTGTAGCACCGCTTGAGAACGTCACCTGAAGTGGGAGCACAAACTGTACACAGAGTGATGTCCATCTTGAAACTGACGTCTACTTGCTACCGACTTCGTTCATTAGCATATTTGCTTGTAGCAAAGTATTTTCTATTTTCATTTCCACCCACAAAATTGCATATTACGTTGATACATTTTAATTTACAAAATTATTAATTAATTTTCTATTGCTACATTGCGCCCATGGTCGATTTTTTTTTTTTTTTTTTTTTTTTATAAAATAAAATGCTGAATGTGCTTCTTTTGGGCAATCATTACAATTTGTCCGCAAAAAATCTCGAACTGGCAACTGCTCAATCAGTTGTCGTCATGGTCCAGTGATGCCACCTTTACAGATTAATCAAGAGTGCATATTTTTTTCTTCATTTCAGGTTGTCAGATTTTACTGTATAATTATGCTTAATCGATATATTTTGAAGACCCCCAAAGCTAGTTTGTATTACTTGATCAAGTTACCTAAAAAAATCTATAATGAACCTGAAGCCATCCACTGGAGTTTCTCTGAGTTACAATCTGTGTTGGTAAACAAGTTCAAATTGTAGCAATAACAAAGTTAAACTTGTTTTACAGTATGAGTAACAGTTTTGTATTGACACTGATTCTGCCATGGGTGTAATACATGTTGTGCAATAAATCATCTCTGCTGGGCCAAAGCATGCTACAAATACAATGCTTGTCACTGCTTGGCTAACTTTACTCCCAAGGTGGGAAAATTCTTGTGGACTATTCTAAAAAAAACATGAAGAATCGTCATCCCAGTACGCCGAATATCAACAGTGGCATAAAGATCATGTTAGGTTAGATTGAATGAAGGAAATGTTTATTGTCATCAACTTATTATAACAACCGAAGAATTGTAAACCCAGGATGGCCGACATGAAGAATTGTCACCCTAGGATAGCCCACAAGAAGAATTGTCACCCTGTTTAAGTCTGGGGTGACGATTCTTCATGTGAAGATGATAAAAAATAAAAAATAAAATAAAGGCTACGACTGCTACATACCTTAAACATTACGATATAGCCGACATCACAATGAAAACAAGCTTGCATGCTTTTTTGTGTTATCCTCGGCATTTGTAATTGTCATTTCAAACTTCATGTATATTGATTCAATGCCAAATAAAATTATCATTACCATGCAATATTCACCAGGGGTATCCTGGCTGTCTGGACAATGCATTGCTGCATAGCACGGTCTGGGTAAAGGCCCAACATACATAGGTGGTACCTTGGTGAGACCCAACGTAAATCATTGTTATTATAAGATATATTGTGGCTTATATATTCTTTATTGTTGTTTCTGACTGATAAATGTGAATTGACTTTATTTAAGATATCAACTTATAAACATGTAGTCAGCTTAGGCAATGGCCCAACGAGCTTGGTACATAGGGGGAGCCCAGTGTACCTATTTATCATGTCATCAGGTATATTATGGTTTATATACTTTTACTATTATTTTTGATTGATGAATATGTACTGACATTATGAAAATAAACCCAAATTATAAATATGAAGTGAACTAATTGTGATAGACTGCCTACTTCACAGCTATGCAAAGGCCCAATCTACCTGGTACATATTTTATGAATGTGAAATAACATAAATTATAAAGATACCGTTAATATTTTGGGTATTATTTTAGTTGTGCACACCTACGCGATGTAGCATTAGAAAATTAAATATTAAGTTTGTAAATTATAATACATGAACGTAGTATGCGATTTTCTTGGCGAAAATAAATAACAAAAATCCTTGCTACAAGCAAATCTACTAACGAAGCCGCTACGATACGGTCATGTTGTCATCCAGTCCTTTGTCGTTCAGACCAAGATCTAAGAATATAAGGTCTAACCACTTCCGACCGAATTTTGAGGGAGTTGGCACAGCGGGCCCGTGAACGTCACCTGGCTGTTCAAAGTGGGGTTAGCGGGTCCTATAGCTGTCAGTTGAAGCTGGTCCGTCGTTCGAAAATGACGTCGCCTTCGCTCGCACAGCTCCACGCAATTAGTTATATTCTGACAAATATTATATAAAATATATATATAAATATATATAAAATATTATAGTTCCTGTCTATATATATGAATATATAATATATATGATATATAATATATATATATAATATATAAAATATTATAGTTCCTGTCTTCCTTGGCGTTTCACAGTTTTCTTCAGTGTATCACAAAGAGAAAATGGACTCAGCCAAATGACGTCATAAGCTGCGCAGAAGAATGTAAACGGTCTGACCTGTATATTTAGACCTTGGTTCAGACGATGGCTTTCACGTTATGGACCGGGTGTTCTCCAGCTCCGGGTGACGTTAAAAAGCGGTTACAAAGACAATAGGGCTTCCTTGGACTTTATGAGAGAACACGGGGTTCTGCCGTTGTCTGTTAACTGCCCGAGGTACAATAATAATCAGGCCGTCGGCATCCGTGACAACGACCCGGATGATCTTAAGAATTTGAGGTACCGATTCACTACATATAGGTTAGGTTGCGTGGGTTAGTTAGATTAGGTTAGAATAGACAAATTCGTCATCCTTTAATTCCCTCGACCTCGGCACCTATCAAAACAAACATGGCGTATCATTCAGCTACCACGTCTTCGTTCATTAGTAAATCGGTTTTAGTAACTTTGTTACTAATTTCTGCCAACGGAATAACATAGTATATTGATATATTTTAATTTACAAAATTAATAATTAATTTTATTGCTAATTCGCGTGGGTGTGCACTTCTAAAAATTTACTTTTTCAATTTTAAAATTGAGAGCTTGTGATGCGGCCATAGCCAACACATCCATGGCCCAAATATCCTAAATTCGGGACGTTTTGTCCCCATTCTGATATACCGCTTTTAGGTGACGTCTTAAAACAACTTATCATATTTTAATTAAAACATCATCACTCAGTCAAATACGGAATGTTACAGGTTTATTTATATTTCATTAATTCATTATAAGTTCATATTTTAGGCTTCACAAGCAAATTTTCTATTAATTTATTGCCAGTTAGTTTTCATACATGTCATA